>NW_026878356.1:0-10489 GCF_032173495.1 Musca vetustissima | reverse complement strand
AATATTATTTTTCTCCAAAGTCTGACGATTTTATTTCTTCCGAAAATATTTTTTTTATTATTATTATTTTTTTCAGAATTTTCTCTATTTTCCGCTCCTCATACTCCTGTGCAATAATTTTACTAGTTGCACAAAAGCGAGCCTATGGCTGATTGATAATTGTTGCATATTTTTGGGGAGACCATCAAGTTTTTTTTTTTCCTTTGTGCATCAAAGGATGACCAAAAAATTCACTTTTTGGGCTATTTGAAGAATGGTATTAGAAATTTGATGGGTAGACGATGGGAGAATGAAGAGAACTACTATCCTGGATTTTGGGTTTATTTTGATTAGCTGGGAAGTCGAAGAACTCTGTAAAGGGAAATGGAGTACAGGATTAAATATTTATGTGCTGTCGGGCTATATTTGTTACTCCATGCAAACAAGCTACATTACAAAATCGACCCAAATATTTGGAAACTTTATTGGCTATTATCTGTTTCGGAAAAGGGAGAAGAAAAAAACAGAAGTTCTCAAAAAAAAAAATAACTTTTATCAATTGAAGAATGATGTCTATATGTCTGTAATACTTCTCTTCCCCTCTCACTGTGTTTTGATGTTTATCTACAATTTCTTATATCAATACGGCTAGATATCCATGCTGGGCTACTTGCCAAATATTTCCGTATCGAAGATCCTGATATGTCGGCGGCATGTTGTTATTATAGTCGGGTGTTTCGTTTCGTTTTTTTATTGAGCTGTGGCGCGCGCGGCTTTATTTATTATGCCAATTTGCCTGGGGTTGGATTGTGGCTTCTAGGATGTTTTGTTGTTGTTGTTTGGCTTGGCAAATAAATTGTACATCACAGCCAAAAATTGATTTGGTTAGATGATTGGTTTATTATAGTGATAATTGGAGGGAATGATTTTGTTTGGAAACTTGTAGTCGATATATATTTGAAAGAATAAATCTATTAGTGAATAATTTGAAGGGTATTTAAATAATAAAATCTATAAAAAAAGGGGATAAAAAAATTTATTCGAAGATCTTCGGGGGCGTATACGTTGTGACAGCACTCATACGCAACGCTCTACCAATTGCAGAGATAAGTCACCAATTGCAGTGATAAGTCACATAAGGACCATTTTCGGGGGCGTATACGTTGCGACAGCACTCATACGCACCCCTCTACCAGTTGCAGAGATAAGTCCACATAAGGACCAATTTTAGGAGTGCATTTTTAAAATTAGTTCTCATGATTTCTACATACGGTTGGGGTTTTTAAATTTTATTTTTCAAAACGTAGTACAAGGCGGGGATTTAAAAAGAATTAGTTTTCAACATGTAGTACAAGTCGTGGATTTTTTTTTAATTTTTTTTTTATTTTTCAACGCGTAGTACAAGGCGAGGATTTTTAAACCCTTCACCACTCTGTGGTACAGGGTGGTGAAGGGTATATGTCTATGTTTGTAACAGGCGAAAGGAAACGAGATAGACACATGGTTCCTTTTGAGAATATGCATAGAATCACTTTCTGAGACGATTTACTCATGTCCGTCCGTCTGTCCGTCCATGTATTTTTGTGAACAACGTGCAGGTCGCATTTATGATTCGATTTGGATGAAATTTGACATAGGTGACTTATTTGGCCCAACGACGAACCCTTTAGAAATTGGGAAAAATTGGTTCAGATTTACATATAGCTCCCATATATATTTTTGTCCGATTTTAGGTAAATAGTGCACCAAAATCCCTATATATCCTTCGATTTGCACGAAATTTGGCATAGCGTGCTGAATTAAGTCAAGAACGATGTGTGTAAAATTTCGTGAAAATCGGTTCAGATTTAGATATAGCTCCCATATATATTTTCGTCCGATTTAATGTAAATTGTGCACAAAAGTACCTATATATCTCTAGATTTGCACAAATTTGGCACAGCGTAATTAATTTGGTATAGAATGATGTGTGTTAAGTTTCCTGAAAATCGGCTCAGATTTAGATATAGCTCCTATATATATTTTCGACCGATTTAATGTAAATAGTGCACCAAAATCCCTATATATCCTTCGATTTGGCATAGCGTGCTGAATTAAGTCAAGAACGATGTGTGTAAAATTTCGTGAAAATCGGTTCAGTTTTAGATATAGCTCCCATATATATTTTCGTCCGATTTAATGTAAGTGGTGCACCAAAGTCCCTATATATCGTTCGATTTTCACGAAATTTGGCACAGCGTAATTAATTAGGTATAGAATGATGTGTGTAAAGTTTCATGAAAATCGGGTCAGATTTAGATATAGCTCCCATATATATTTTCGTCCGATTTAATGTAAATTGTGCACCAAAGTCCCTATATATCATTTGATTTGTACGAAATTTGGCACAGTGTAATAAATTAAGTCTAGAAGAATGTGTGTTAAGTTTCCTGAAAATCGGTCCAGATTTAGATATAGCTCCCATATATATCTTCGTCCGATTTAAGGTAAATTGTATACCAAAGTCCCTATATATCTTTCGATTTGCACGAAATTTGACACTTCGTAATGAATAAGGTCTAGAAAGGTGTGAGCAAAGTTTTGTGAAGATCGGTTCAGGTTTAGATATAGCTCCCATATATATCTTCGTCCGATTTATGGTAAATTGTATACCAAAGTCCCTATATATCATTCGATTTGCTCGAATTTTTGCATAGTGTACTGAATTGAGTCTAGAATGACGCGTGTCAGTTTCGAGAAAATCGGTCCAGATTTAGATTAAGCTCCCATATATATTTTTGTCTGATTTAAGGTAAACGGGGCACCAAAGTCCTTATATATCCTTCGATTTGCACGAAATTTGGCACTTCGTAATGAATAAGGTCTAGAATGATGTGTGTAAAGTTTCGTGAAAATCGGCTTAGATTTAAATATAGCTCCCATAAATATTTTCGTCCGATTTAATGTAAATGGTGCATCAAAGTCCCCATATATTCCGATTTGCACAAAATTTGGCATATGGTACTGAATAAGGTTAAGAATGACGTGTGTTAAATTTCGATAAAATCGGTTCAGATTTAGATATATCTTCCTTATGTAGTTTTGCCCGATTTGATGTATATGGTGCACCAAAGTCCCTATATATCTTTCGATTTGCGGAAAATTTTGCATAGTGTACTGAATTAAGTCCAGAATGACGTATGTCAAGTTTCGAGAGTTTCGGGTCAGATTTAGTTATAGCTGACATCAGAGACGTACGCAGAGGGGTGGCCAGTGGGGCCCTGAAATTAATTTTTTTCACAGTAGGTTTATGTTTGCAACATCGATATTTTCCATTTTGTACTTTTGTTATTTAAGTAAAATACATATGTAGTATATACCCAAAGTGGTGAAGGGTATCATATAGTCAGCCCGACTTTACTATTTTCCTTACTGGTTTAAATTATTTTATATTTTTATGGACCATATCCGAAATATAAATCATAGTAATAGTCGGCAATTAAATAATGGGAGTGTGGACGTATACGTTGTGTCATCACGTATACGCCAAATGGTTTCCATATACTGAATACAGTTTTGCGGGCGTTTATGACCTGTCAAATAAAAGCTTACCGCTTAAAACCAATTATTATCAAGTTCTGATGGAATATGCGCATAAATCATTTTTCCTGACAACTTTTTTCCATCAAATCTCATATAGGACCATGTTGAAAGGACCTAACACATCCTACAAAAAATAATTGGTGTATCGAAATCATTATCCAATAAAAATACTTCAATAAATTTGACAGCTATAAATTCTTCAAATAAATTGTATTTATAATTGACAAGTGAGAGAACAAGTGAACCCTTCAATATTCAAAATAAAAAAAATGATCAATGTCCCTTATCATAAATATTGACATACTGTTTAAACATTTGATTTGTTATTTCTGCTCGGTTTGGAATTTTCTCTTAAATCACTCCCCCGGACAAACTGAAATAACCTTTTTCACTTCTTTTTTATTGGCACGTAACTAATGCCAATCTGTCTAAGGTCAATTAAAAAAAATATATTGGCAGGATGCTAATGGCCATGTTCGACAAAAACCAAAAAACAACCGACATGGAACAACCACATTTGATGATTTATTTAATATATCACGTTTATAACATATAAACATGTGATTATTGGTGATTTATGGCGGCCTAACTTGTACCACAATCATCCAGCATATGGTTTGTGCAAATTCAACAAGATATTGGCAATGAAACGCATACAGTGTTGCCATATCTAAATTAACTTTTCAAGGCATGGGGATTTTCTAAAATTAAATTAAAAACCAATGAGCGGAGCAGTATAGTCGGACGGGGCCGACCATATGAAACCCTACACAACTTCCACTAAAATCTAACATTCTGGCGATATTTGCACCCTCTTGACCGACTAGAGGCCAATAAATATTACTAATATTCAGTAAAGCCCTTCTAATTACTGGGCCCTTCCCTTCACCGTCGGTTGTGTTGTGATGTTCGGCTCGAAAACACTAAAAATTGAGTTTTCGGTCTAGTTCATACCAAAATTATTATCTGATCATCACCGACAAAAATTAAGTATTTGCTCAATTTTATCCCCTAAATATTAACCGATATTTACCAAAAACAATAGGGGTCTTCATTGGGCCGAACCCATCCTACATGCAAAATTTCGTGAAGATTGGTCCATAACTGTGGCCTGTATCGTGTTTACAATTTATAATGGACAGACGCACGGACATATTTCGCGGCGTTACAAACTCTCAGGGCTGCACAAAGCTATAATACCCTGACAACATAGTTGTATAGAGTATAATTAAAAAAAAAACAAACAAATCCACGTCGAAATTATTTTCAAGGCCTACAATTCGGCGTGGATATTTAAATATTTTCTTCCATACCTTGTATAAGGCTTGTGACAGAACTTTCTTTCCATAAGCCGGGCATAGAAAAGATTTCCAGGCGCATCGGTCTTTAGCGAAGTTTTTTTCCAATTTGAAAGACCATTTTCAGCAATGTTGTCTTCGACTTGATCTTTCCATCGTATTCTTGGCCTCTTTTTTTCATGGTTCGCTTTTATATGCCTTCTGGGTTGGGGCATCTTCATCCATTCTCACAACATGACCTAGCCAACCTACCAATGTCAATGCCCGAGGATAGCTGGTACAACTCATTCATTCATTCGATATTCACCGTCGACGCAAATCGGCCTATAGATCTCTCGAAGAATTTTTCTCTCAAACACTCCAAGAGCTGTCCCATCTGCTTGCGTAAGTACCCATGCTTCAGATCCATATAACAGCACGGGTAGTATCAGCGTCTAGTAGAGTGTGCGTTTGGTCTGGCGGGAGGTGGCCTTGCTTTTGAGTTGTTTGCTCAGACCATAGTAGCATCTGTTGGCCATCACAATCCTTCTCCGAATTTTGAAAACTGATGTCTTTCCTTTTATTTATGGCTGTACCAAGGTATATAAAATCTTTGACCTCCTCGAAGCTGTAGTTCTCAAGTCCAACAGTTGGACGTCTTGCGCGTTGAAACCATCAGCTTGGTCTTCACGCCGTTTACAGCCAGACCCACTTTGGCAGACTCCTTTTTCAATTTGTTCAAAGGTGGCTGTTACCGCACGCCATGTTCGACCCATTTTGTCGATGTCATCAGAGTGCCATTTCTGTTTACATTTGCCTCTCGTATGACCTTTTCCAGTAGGATGTTAAAAAGGTCACACAACAAACTGTCTCCTTGTCTGAATCCTCGCTCGGTAATAAAACGCTCCGAGAGGTCCTTTGCGACTTTAACTGCTGATCTTGTGCGTTATCAATGTCGATGTCCGAGAATAGCTGGTACAACTCATGGTTCATTCAATGGCGATATTCAACGTCAACGCAGATCGGCAAATAGATCTTTCGGAGAATTTTTCTCTCAAACACTCCAAGAGTTGCCTAATCTGCTTGCGCAAGTACCCATGCTTCCGATCCATATAACAGCACGGGTAGTATCAGCGTCTTGTAGCTTTTGAGTTTTTTTCTTAGTAGCATCGGTTGGCCATCACTATCCCTCTCCGAATTTCAAAACTGGTGTCATTGGTTTTGTTTATGGCGCTACCAAGGTAGATAAAATTTTTGACTACCTCGAAGCTGTAGTTCTCAAGATCCACAGTTGGTCCGAGTCTACTGGACGTCTTGCACGTTGATACCATCAGCTTGCTCTTATCGACGTTTACTGCCAGACCCACTTTGGCGGACTCCTTCTCAATTTGTTCAAAGGTGGTTGTTTCCGCTCTCAGTATTCGACCCATTTTGTCGATGTCATCGGGGTGTCATCGGATGTCATTTTTGCTCACTTTTGCCTCTCGTAAGACCTTCTCCAGCAGGATGTTAAAAAGGTCACACGACAAACTGTCACCATGTCTGAATCCTCGTTCGGTATTGAAGGGGTCCGAGAGGTCCGACTTTAACTGCTGATCTTGTGCCAGTTAAAGTTATTCTGGATAGCCGAATTAATTTTGAAGAAATGCCAAACGCAGACATGGCTTTATACACCTCTGAACGGATAGGGCTGTCGAATGCGGCTTTATAATCGCCGAATAGGTAAAATGTGTCGATGTGTTTTTCGTGGGATTTTCTTTCCAGGATTTGGCGTAGAGTGAAAATCTGGTCAATGGTGATTTTTCCAGGTCTGAAGCCACTTTGGTATGGTCCAATAATGTCATTGACCATTGGCTTCAGTTGTTTACCCAGTACTCTGGATAGTACTTTATATGCGATGGGAAGGAGACTTATTCCTCTATAGTTGGCACATATCGTCTTGTCTCGTTTTTTGTGCACGGGAGGTTACAATCATTGGGCATGCATTCCAAATTGTACTAATCAGCTGGTGGTGCATGTTCCTGACCAGCATCTGACAACCAGTCTTGAATAGCTTTATTATTCTTCAGCCGATTGACTGCTAATCTGACCGCATCTTGGCTAGGTGGTGTACACCCTATACCGCCATCTAATATTGGTTCTGGGGTATCCACTTCACTGCTACTATTTGATACCAGAAGTTTTTCAAAATGCTCCTTCCAGATCCTCAGCACGCTGTCTGTATCTGTCATCGGCTCCTGCCGCTTTATTATTCTTCAACCGATTGATTGCTATGCTGTCTTCATCTTGGCTAGGTGGTATACACTCTATACCGTCATCTCTTATTGGTTCTGGGGTATCCTGTTCACCGCTACTATTTGATACCAGAAGTTTCTCAAAATGCTCCTTTCTGATCCTCAGCACGCTGTCTGCATCTGTCACCAGGTTTCCATCTGCATCTCTACTGGAAGATGTGCCTACACCAAAGCATTCGGTTTGGTATGGCCCAGTGATGTCATTGATCATTGGCTCCAGTCGTTCACACAGTACGCTGGATAGCGCGATGCGAAGGAGACTTATTCCTCTATAGTTGGCACATATCGTTTTGTCTCCTTTTTTGTGCGCACGGGACATGCCCAATCATTGGGCATGCATTCTTCTACTGACCACCAGTCTTGAATAGTTCGGCTGGTAACCCATCAGCTACTGCTGCTGTATTGTTCTTCAGCCGATTAATTGCTAATCTGACCTCATCTTGCCTAGGTGGTATACACTCTATACCGTCATCTATTATTGGTTCTGGGGTATCCTCTTCACCGCTACTGTTTGATACCAGAAGTTTCTCAAAATGCTCCTTTCAGATCCTCAGCACGCTGTCTGTATCTGTCACCAGGTTTCCTTCTTCATCTGTACAGGAAGATGTGCCTGCAGCAAAGCCTTCGGTTTTTGTGTTTTACCCTTTGGTACAATTTTCGGACTTCATTCTGGCTCCTGTACATCTCGATGGCTAGGTGGTATACACTTTATACCGTCATCTGGGGTATCCTCTTCACTGCCATTGTTTGATACCAGAAGTTTTTCAAAATCCTCCTTCCAGATCCTCAGCACGCTGTCTGTATCTGTCACCAGGTTTCCTTCGTCATCTCTACAGGAGTATGTGCCTGCACCAAAGCCTTCGGTTTGGTGTTTTACCCGTTGGTAGAATTTTCGGACTTCATTCTGACTCCTGTATACCTCGATATCTTGTTCTCACGTTTTTCTTGTTCTTTCTTCTTTTTTCGGAAAATATGTTTCTCCTCTCTCCTTTACCCCCGATAGCTCTCCATCATATTATGTGTTGCTACTGTCCGCAGGGTTGCCCTATACGCTGCGTTTTTCATAACAGTAGCATTACGACACTCCTGATCATACCACGGTTTTCTTGATGGTGGTCTTTGGTACCCAAGTGTTGCTTTTGCTGCAGTTTGCAGGAAGTGGGCAATTCTCTGCCATTGTGCTTCAATACTATTATCGGGACAAAAGGGGTGCTTTCGTCAAGCAGTTGGGTAAGTTGAGCGGAGTAGGCTTCTGCTATGTGTTGTGTTTGCAGCCTTTCGACGTCGAGTTTCCCTATTACATTAGATCGCACCTTTGCTGCTACATTAAGACGGGTGCGTACCTTGGCTGCCACAAGGTAATGGTTTGAATCGATATTTGCTCCCCGGATTGATCGGACGTCTAAAACACTGGATGAATGCCTTCAGTCTATCACAACATGATCAATTTGATTTCTTGTTGTTCGATCGGGAGAAATCCAGGTGGCCTTGTGTATATCGAGATGCTTAAATCTGGAAAATCCGAATAAATATTCGCTCCTCGGATCGATCGGACGTCTAAAACACTGGATGAATGCCTTCCGTCTGTCACAACATGATCGATTTGATTTCTCATTGTTCGATCGGTAGAAATCCAAGTGGCCTTTTGTATATCGAGATGCTTGAGTCTGGTGCTGCTAACTACCAAATTGTTTTGCTGCCGCGAAGTCAATCAACCTCATGCCGTTGTCTCATGTTTCTTCATGAAGACTGAATTTTCCGACGGTGGGACAAAAGATATTTTCCCTTGCGATGTTTGCATTAAAATCTCCTAGCAGAATTTTAATGTCATGGCCAGGGCAACGGTCATATGCTGTTTCCAGGCGCTCGAAAAAATATGTCTTTGGTCTGTTCATCTTTATCTTCGGTCGGAGCATAGGCGCAAATGAGACTGATGTAGCGTTATATAGGCCTTGGAAAAAATGATTTAAAAAATCCACGCCTTATATAGGCTTTGGATTTTTTTAATTATTTCTTTTACAGACTTTCTCAAATAAATTCTGATCTGGCATCCCCAAACCATATTCATATAATATTCCGCTGTAAGCTTGCCTGTGATTTAGCCTTTACAGCTTTAAGTATAATTTATTGAGTTATTTAATTGCTGTTTATGTTGAAAAGTTAAATGGTCGGCCATATAAATCATAAATAATTGCATTATGACCTTTGGAAGAAAAAAAATCGAATGGCAAAAAGGATTCAAATCAAGGATACATAACTGTACCTATCGGCCATTCATGCAATACCCGCCGACATGTGTAAAAGTCAGCTAACAAGGAAGGCCATCTAACGGAACGGAAGACACCACCAGACACACAATTTCACAATTAAACGCCTTTCGTTTTCCGACACATACACACACACACACACTCCTACATACGGACACGTATTTATTCAACACTTTCATCCACCTCAATGAAAATCAGCCTAGCCCACCCCCTGCCACCTATCTACCCCGCCATATTGATATTGATTGCCAGCCAAACATTATTCACATTCATAATTCATAGTTTATCGTAGAAATGTAATTGAAATTACAACGCATTCCCATTCCCGCAGTTGAAAGCTGAACGAGCTTATCAAGGCCAAAGTTGAAATGAGAATATATTTCTTTGTGTTGGCGAGAGTGTGTGTGTGTTCGTGTGCGTGCGTATGTTCCATTATGACTTTATTAATTGCTGGCTGTGTGTGTGTGTGCGTGTCTCTGTGTAAATGGTGTACATGTAAATGTTTGACTACAAGCGTTGTGTAGCTTGGATTAAGCCATTAAAACGTTTAATTTCGATTGGTTTGGTTTACAGTTTAATTACCGAAATATTGGACAATTTCCAAATACAACATAGCTGGTGTAACTTTCAAGTATGGTTTTCTTGTCCAAGGGTGTTGATTTCAAATGCGAACTGGGTGTCATATTTTCCTGTGGTCATAGAAATGTGAATTTCCTGTAAAAAAATATTTAAAACCAGTAAGGAAAGTAGTAACGTCGGTCTGGGCCGACTATATGATACCCTTCACCAGGAGCTATATCTAGGAACTATATCTAAATCTGGACCGATTTACATGAAACTTGGCACACATTACTCTAGGCCCAATTTAGTACTTTATGCCAAATTTCGTGCAAATCGAAACATATATTCGGACTTTAGTACATCATTTACATTAAATCGGACAAAACTATATATGGGAGCTATATCTAAATCTGAACCGATTTTCACGAAACGTGGCAGACATCACTCTAGGCCCAATTCAGTACGTTATGCCAAATTTCGTGCAAATCGAAGGATATATAGGGACGTTGGTACACCGTTTACCTTAAAT
>NW_026878355.1:0-10516 GCF_032173495.1 Musca vetustissima | reverse complement strand
ACTTCTCGCCTGCTAAGTGTTAACATTTAAGAGTTATTTTGTTTGGAGTACTGTCTCCATGAAGATTTGTATTTCAATTGTATTGTTTGTCTGTTAACACTCAACTTGTATTTATGCTGAGCCAGGAAATACTGCTTAATGCGGAAGGAAGGAAGTTTTCTTTTTTAATCAAAAAAGAGATTCCACTGATTGTTGAAAATTGTGGCGAATTATGTTCATCTTTGGTGGAGAGTAATGCAATTAACAGCAAGAGTATTGGGGCAAACACTTTTTTTGAGTCGATGTGGCTTATTTAATAAGTTTTGTGCGGTGGGCAGTATAGCCCAACGTAAGCGTGGGCAATTCATTATGGCATAATATTCAAAGTAAATGGTGGATGATAAAAAATGAATCATTTTAAAGTTGATAACAACCTAAGCCCACATTAAATATAAGCATAATGTGTGCTATAAAAATTTAAAAAGTAAAAAAGATCCCAAATATTAAAAGTGTTTTACTGGGCAATTGTGAAACATTTTGCCTTTAATGTTCTTATTGTTTTATAAGTAAGATTTAAATGTGAATGAATGGCGATGAAGGTTTTAAGTGGAATTATGCAAAATTTTTACTTTATTTAAATAAGACGTTATAATAGAGAGTATAGTAGAATCTCAATATAACGATTTTTATATTGTCAGCCTTCGTAAAATCGAAATGGGGGATATCAGGAAACATGGACCAATGTTGATAATTTTTGTTGGGGACATTTTCCACTTAATGAGAATCTGATATATTATATTGCTCCCAAATTTGTGTAGCGTTATATGGAGGTGATAATTTTTAGCAGGAAAAACTGCTACCATACCATAACCCAAAATAACAAACTACATATGCACGAAACCATTAGAATACCGAATAATGGGGGATTACTTCATATGTTGATGTCTCTATCGTGATTTCATAAGACAGATAGACGGACACACATAAATCGACAA
The DNA here is from genome assembly GCF_032173495.1 of Musca vetustissima. Lineage (NCBI taxonomy): Eukaryota > Metazoa > Arthropoda > Insecta > Diptera > Muscidae > Musca > Musca vetustissima. The sequence continues at coordinate 9,542 of NW_026878355.1, read as the reverse complement.
AAATGTTATTCTCACCAAGAATATATGGAAAATTACAAAATTTTTTTAAAATTCCACTAAAAAAAAATTTGAAATTTTTTTGCGAGCACATTCTTGATTTTTGGTAAATAGGTTAAGAAAAATATGCTGATTCTAAATCTGTTCGCGTTCACAAATACGGATGCGGCGCACAAAAGTTATAGACGTTTTAAATCTTGTATTTCAAATATAAATTAATTCCTATTTCCTATATAAAATAAATTTATTTGTTAATTAAGAAAAAACGTTTATTTGAATTTTCGAGTTTTTAGTATGGTTAAGGGAATAAGGTTTTGCCTTAATCTTCTAAAATATACGACGCTTTCTTCTGCAAATTCTTTTAGATGATTGTTAAATATCGGTAGATTCATCTGATAAGAGTTTTGACGTTAAAAATGGCTAAATATATTGCACTTACAGTACATAAAATGGTCGATATTGAGAAGCATGCAATTCGCGTATTCGTGGAAATCAGTTGTTGCGCATGCGGTTTTTGTATAAACCGAATCAATCTCTTCTAATAATTATGAATTTTTCGATGTTTAATTTAGCGATCAAAGTGTGCCGCTCGCAAGGTGCATAAGATTTTTATGCGCATCCGATTTCAGTAATCTCCTATGAAAATACACACAAGGACACCTATTTTAAAAGGATCGGTTAAGAACCGGATGTGCCCCTACAATCGATTTTTGATAAAATACGCATATTATTCGCGTATCGATATATTTTTGACCTATTTTCACACAGATTCGCGAATATGATAATACAGGAATGAATGCATGTGAAATCAATTCGAAGAAAAATGCGATTATATACGCAAATTTGTCAAAATAAGTTTTTGCAGTTTTCCCCACATTCAAGGTACCTATATTCCCCGTTTTATTGGGCATGGATGGGCTCATTAGATCCGTCACGTAAAAAAACTAAAATCACGCGGGGTTACACGGAATTTGAATGGACTTTCTTAATTTTAGACTGAAAAAATATGTTTTTTAATAAAATTTACGCACCAAATTTTCGTCTTTGGAACCCAATTGCAAACAAGCTACGGTGAGCACATTCATGAGATATACACTAAACGAAGCAAAATCACGAGTTCCACAATCCTATAATTAGTTTAGTCCATTATCTGGATGCGCTTCCTAATTATAAGAAAAATTCAAAAAACGCCGAAAATCAGGCTTCCAAATGTCAGCATCCATTTTGGGTGGATGCAGTGATTATATCGAAAAATCATACATTAGAATCATATTGTCCATGGGGTATTCTGCAACTTAGTCACTGATCACATGTGCGTGCGTTGGGTAGTTTAGCCACAAATCAGGAAGGAGCACAGAAAAAAACTCGTTGGCTTCAACACATTTTCACCCATTTTTTTACATTGCCACCATCACAGCTTCCACGCAACTTATTATTTATTACCAATATTTCAAGATTTTGACAAGAACAATTCATTTTATAGAATTGAATTTAAATTATATGCAATATGTTCATATTTCGCGAGTTATAACATTGCAAACCTCAGTTTCAAGGAATTTAAAAGATTTTTGTAATTTCCCATATACTTGATGGGGTCTCCCTTGAATATTTCGATGTGTTGCAAACGGATTGACAAATTAAATATACAGTCTATCTTATGGTGTAGGTTATAATAGCAGTCAGTAACAATTGAAAAAGCTTTAAATTCGGCAGGGCCGAATGTTGGATACCCTCCAACATACCAACAAGTGGATCTATACCGATAATTCTACAAACAAATTTATGTAAGCTATTAAGTATACCAACTACAAATTTGAATCAGTCCTAAAACGTGGACTGATATTGATAACGCATGGTAGAGTATAAAATCCTCAAACTACTTCAATTTAGATTGCGATGTTATATGAAGCAATGCCTAAAAATGGACCAATATTAATTACTTAGTGTAGGAATTAGAGAATATTTGGGGTTATCATTATATGAAGAATATGCCTAAATAATGACCGAATTATGTCTATTTCGATCCAAACATTTTAATTTTGTATCTCAATTATTTCTTTCAGAAGGTATCATTATATGGGGGAGATGCCTAAATGCTGGCCGATATATTTCATTATTGCCAGGTTCGAGTTACTTATAACGATATCCTTAGAAGGCGGAACGATTACAACAGATGGCTAAATCTTCTTAGAATTCCATACTTTGTAGGGTAACAACTGATTATCCTCCATACTATGGTAGAATACGCCTATATGGGGACAACCCCAACACACGGAACAAATAAGCTAATTGTTTTAATAGTTATATGGGGACTACCCCTAAAAGGGGCGAATATTAATAATTTTTGGGAGGGTGATTTGTTACCCTATAAGACTACAAAATATCAAATTACATCGAATTCGAGCTCAAGAACCCCAAAATACCGATAATTGGGGGCAGCATTCAATTTAATGGGTTCCCAAATGTCAAACATATAATATTAAAAATGTATTTCCAAAACTTATAATTTACTCTTTTCGCAACCTTTCCACATATTAACAGGTTTGAAGAACTTTGGAGAACCTATTTTGGAAAAAAACAACTTTAATTATAATGATTATATTATAATTAAAACGTCTGTGTCATTACTTTCATTCTATTTTGCAAACTGTTCAAGCTTTACTTTCATTTCATTCCATATAGTTTAAATGAACTGATGTTAACTCTTTAAAAAATCTGCCAAGCAGATATTCTCTTAAAAGTGTATACTCTTAAATCTCCGCAATTCACCACATTTCGGCGAAAGAGTAAAGAGTATTCATGTTGTAAAGCTGGTGAACTTGTAAAGTAAACCCATTATTTTGAATTGCAAAATACTTTCCATAGCATTTGTTTTGAAAATACACCTCATTTGGCTTAGATACTTGATGGCTAAAGACGTTTGAAACGAAATGTGGAGACTATGTTGCTGTTGCATGTTGTAAGTATTACATATGCTCGTAGGAAGTGCAAATAATTTATAACGTTGATAATTTAAAAAATAACAAAATTTAATAAAAAGTGGAATATGCTAATATATTAGAATTTTGGTAGGAAATTATGGAAACACAATAATGAATACAAATTACCTTAAAATGATGTTGCGATTAGCTCCATGTATATCTGTAAATGAAAAAATGTAAATAAAAAAATTAAAAACAGTTTTGAAAATATATGTCTAAATAAAATAGTCGTTATGTTAGAGTCGAACATTTTAACCGTGCCGTCGTTCAAAATATCTCAAAAGGTGAGGACCATTATGTTCAGACTATATCATAGTCGAAAAAGGGCTATTAAAACAGGAACATATATAAAACTTTTTCAAAGAATACGTTTTCTCACCAGGTATCTGGAATGCCAAATGCCACAACCACATCAAAAAACATGTGAAATCTGGAATACCAAAATTTTATATGGAGGATTTGTCAAAATAAATATTGAAAATTTTCTGTATATAATCCTGAAACTCGTAATACCAAACTACATTCCTTTAAAAAAAAGATATCACTAAAACCTAAATGTACCGAGATATTCATATGGGAGTATGTGAAAAGGAAGCATAAATGTAGGTCAGGCCCCATAACCCCGAACAGAAAAATTGTCTACTCCATAAGAGATTAAAATATCTAATTAAAGGCTATTCTGTTGAAACAAGTAAAAAAAGTGTCAGTCGGTGTTGCCGACAGATATATACCCCAGCCTATGGTTTGCGGAGGTCTCCGGAATTAGACACTGTATATAAGAAATATTTTGTCAAAGAGGTCTCGGATTTAATGTTGGTAACATTTTATAAAATATTGACCATTTGTGAGTCCCATGGGTGGGTCCCATCATTGGACTTAATCTAAACTTCGTAAAGATAATGGGTTGTGCAATGTTTGGTTCACATCCGAACTTCCATTCGCCTGATATTGGATTTACAAATGTTGAAAATTTTGACCATTTGTGGGGGAAGTACTAGAAGGAGTTGACTAATGGGACTCATCTTCCTACTTGATCTAAGCTTGGTAAAGTCAATAGGTTGTACAAAGTTTCATTAACATCCGATAGTGAGTTTCATTAACATCCGATAGTGAGTTTGAAAATGTTGACCCTCTATGGGGGAGGTAATCAGTGGGTCACATCTCGAATTTCTAAAAACCAGTTTTTATTTTATTTACAGAAATTTTGTGTTTTTTTCTGTATTTGTATTTACACTTGATGTTGTTGTTTCGCGTGTTCCGTGCCTTTGGGATGGAAATCTGTCCCTACCATAGCTCGTGTGTTAAGTTTCGAGAAAATCGGGCAAGCTTTAGTTAAGTTCGTTCAATTTTATGTCAATGTTCCTTCGAAAAGGCGACGTCTATTAGGATCAGTGTTGCCAAAACTTTGTTGAGGAAAAATGCTAGATTTTGTTGAAAAAAAATGCTAGAAAGTGCTAAATAATTTAAAAAAGTGCCAGAAAATAGTGCTAAAAATTTCTAGAACAAAATTGTTAATATTTAATAATGAAATATTAATCAGAAACCCCATTTATTCTTAACGGCTATTCGTTGTCGATTTAGCCATGTCCGTCGCATTGAGGTCGCAATATTGAAGACAGAGCTTTGGAATTTTGCACATACGTTGGTACCACTTCTATGAGATTTGATATTGGAAATGGAATATATCGGTCCTTTTTGGGTACATCATACCCCAATATTTTTTTTAAGCTTTTAGGCACATTTTTATGCCCTCCACCATAGTATGGAGGGTATATTCATTTTGTTTTTCCGTTTGTTACTCATCGAAATAATCGTTTCCGACCCTATAAAGTATATATATATTCTTGATCACCGTAAAATTCTATGACGATATAGCCATGTCCGTCTGTCTGTCTGATGACAATTTGGCACATTGAGTTCTTATTGGGTAGCAAATATCTCCACTAAAAATTATAAATAGGGGTCCATATGTTCGGATAGACCCCATATAAGGGTACGCCCAATTTTACGGTATTTTGGGGGTTTTGATCGCATTTTTCGACCGAATTCGCTGGAATTCGGTACTTTGAGTTCTTATTGGGTAGAAAATCTCTATATTAAAAATTATAAATATAGGTCAATTTTTTCGGGTTGCCCCCATATAAGGGTACCCCCCCAATTTTCGGTATTTTAGGGTTCATGAGCGCGGTTTTCAACCGAATTCTCTGAAATTTGGTACATTGAATTCTTATTGGGTACCAAATTTTCTCACTTAAAATTTTAAATATGGGCCCACTTTTTCTGGTTGCCCCCATATAAGGGTACCTCCCAATATCCAGTTTTTAGGTGGTTTTGACCGAATCGGCTGTAGTTTAGTAATTTGAGTTCTTATTGGGTAGCAAATCTCTCCACACAAAAAGTATAAATATGGGTCAATTTTTTCGGGTAGCCCCCATATAATGGTACCCCAATTTTCGATATTTTGAGGTTCTTGAGCGCGTTTTTCAACCGAATTCGCTGAAATTTGGTATTTTGTAGTCGTATATGGTTACAAATCTCCCCACCAAAACTTATTAATATTCACCTTTTTTAGGGATAGTCCCCATATAAACGGCCCGTCCGAACTTAACGCTTTTTCACTTGTTTATATTAAAATAGTTATCAAATGTCGGTATAAGTATGTTCCCTATATTTTTATTTCTAGTACCTGTCAGTATATCTATGGTGGAGGGTATCCAAAGTTCGTCCCTGTCGAACTTAACGCTTTTTCACTTGTTCAAACTAAATTGCTGTATATTTGTATATTGTGTTCTACCTGGTTATATAGTCTTCTTACTAGAACTTATCAATATTGGGTTAATTTTAAGGGTAGCCCTCATCAATTGTATTGGGTTTAATTTGATTGTTTAAATTTTGTTGAGTAAAAGATCCTCTAATGAAAAATTATTCATATGGGTCCATATTTAGGGGTAGCCCCCACAGAGCATTACCCTCCCCTTATTCGACATTTTGGAGACGCCGGACACGCAACCGAATTGACTAATTTTTTCTATTTTTTGTTTTGATGGGGTTTGAAATCTTCCTACTAAAATATAAATACTAATAATGTCCAAATTTGGTTAAGGTAAATAACTGTAATTTCACATTGCGTACAAATATGAAGACAATTATCAATTGTCGTCCCATTTGTGTACTTTTAAAGGTTTATAATCTCATTCCCAACAGCAACTTTAATATAAAAAATATGTTTGCCGGAATTTTTCTATTTTGGTCCTTATTCTGGCACAATCCCAATATAAATGGTAATCTAAAGTGGTTATAACTTGGCATTCGGGATTCCCGCTGAATAAAAAACTTGTTTTCAGAAACTTCCAACATAATTCATGTTCTACCAACAGACAATATCATAGTCACCACATACCAATTTTTTGACAATGACAATTACCCAAAAATTTTTTAAGAAATTTGGAATGCACGTCACATGCTGGATAGCATTGGAAAATCAAAGTCTGAAATCATCGATAGTATCGATAGTTTGCGAACACTAGCTTAAAGATTTAAGTGAATTCCCCTTTAGCGCGTACAAACAATTTTACTGGTCAAAGCAAATGTGAATAGCACTAATTTAGGGGAATTCCCTTTTTTACACGGCTTCTTCTGGAACCAATCTACCGTGTAAAACAGACTTAGGTGTATTTAAAAAAATAAAACTGCATTTATTCTGTTTGCAATTTCAAGGGTATCATATAAACGTCCCCGTCCGAGTTTTGTACTTTCATTAATAGTTTTGTGGTATCAAATGGTACCAAATTCGTTGTCGGAGTAAAAAGTAGTAGATTCTTTCAGTATATTTTGGCTTAATAATGAATATGGGAATATTTATAGCTCAACCCAATTATTAGAGCAATTTTTCCAATGAAATTGTAACTCCTCCAAAACTTCTGTCAAAAAATCGTCGATGAAGAATGTTTGGGGTGTCAAATGGCTCTGGTTTGAGTCTGTTTGTTTTAAAAAAAGGTACACAATGGCTCGATTTTTTTTCGAATTTCCATCACATCCTACATTATTAGTTCACGGCCGCCAAAACATTCGTCTGAGTGATCGTCGGTCACTATTAATTACCATACATATTGTACCAATCGCAAAAATAAATAGAGGTGTACCAATCACAACAGATCATTCAGATCGAACATTTTTTTGGATTGGTCTTTGAAGACCCAAATAGTCGATAGCTGTTTTTCGGACATAGATCCATTATTCGTCACCTATCACGACCTTAAAAACGTCTTTTAAAGCTCCGAGTTCGTATTGCAAATAGTCGAAGGACTTCTACAAACACAAGACATTTTCTAATATCTTCCATTAAATATTAAACATATCTCTAAATGACTGAACGCTATAAAATATTTACTTTTAAATTTTTAATCATACCATTCATCTATTTACTTACAATTTATTTATTATCCCTTAAATGCAAAATAAGTTGTCACTGTTTCCTTTTTCGTTTGGACTGTATATTCCCCAATCTGAAATATTGTCTTCCGCCTAGGAATCAACCCGACACAAAAATACATTACATTTTGTCAACTTCATTTAGACTTGATGAGTTGATTAAAATATCTGGCCCTTCACAAGGTATTCTATGCACGAAGTGTGAACAACTCTGTTAACAACTTCAACCCAAAAAAAAAAAAAAACCGGCGGGGAATAAATGTCTCTCGCGAACCAGTCACTTGTTGTGGCTATAGCCCAAGCTAACCACAAAGCGCTTGACGGCCAACTTTTTTGGCAATGTTGATTTTTATTTTTTGGTCTTCTCACATAGTCGCCATGTATAATTAATCAAAGGCAAAAAGGTGTCACCAAACATTAATATTAACTGGAAATTCAGGAAAAAAACGCGACCAAGGAACTGTTTGGTTTTTCTGTTGCTGTTGTTGTTGTACTTCCATCTCACGTTTTCTTTGCCAAACATTTGACACTTTTTGGGAATGCCAAGAGAGTTCGGTGGCTGGCTGGATGGCTGACTGCCGCTGACGACCAACCACGATAGCCAGTTTTTAAATGCGCATACATGTAGTAAAAGTATTTTTCATTGCGAAAAGGGCCGAAAGCCGAAAAGTCAAAAATGAAATACCATAACATAAAATAGAAAAATTTACAAATTAACAGTCTCAAGGGGTTGACAAATGTCAGCCAGCATCAATGTTATTGCTATTTTTGGAGCTTCCTCGGCGGTGTGGGCGAAATGTGTTTTCCGACCTTTTACCTCACAATATTGCTGATGCAGATGTCCTACAAGTCTTTTAAGGACGTTCGACCTTTTAGGAGACCTCTTCCTATAGCCCTTCTACAGACAGAATACCTCCTACATATCTTCTACAGAGAGAATACCTCTTTCGAATCTTCCACACACAGAAAACCTCCTTCAAGTCTTCTATAGACCGAAAACCTCCTGCAGGTTTTCTGTAGACAGAAGACCTCCTGCAGGTGTTCTATAGACAGATGACTTCTTACAGACCTTCTATAGACAAAATACCTTTTACAGGTTTTCCATAGACGAAGACCTCTAACTGGTCTTCTTCTATAGACAGAAGACCTCATGCAGGTGTTCTATATACTGAAGACCTCCTAAAGGTGTTCTATAGAAAGAAGACTTCCTACAGGCCTTCTACAGGTCTTCTATAGACAAAAGACCTCCTACAAGATTTCTATAGGCCGAAGACTCCCTACATGACTTCTATATCCAGAAGACTCCCTACATATCTTCTACAGACAAAAGACCTCCTACGGGACTATCGACAGAACACCTCCAAGTGGCGTTCTATATACAGAAAATCTCCTTCAACTCTTCTATAGACAGGAAACCTCTTACAGGTTTTCTATGGACAGAAGACTTCCTACAAGTCCTCTATAGACAGAATAACACAAACTGAGCTTCTATAAACCGAAGACCTCCAACAGGGCTTCTATAAACAGAAGACCTACAACATGTCATGTATAGGCAGAAGACCTCCTACAGGTCTTCTACAAAATCAAGACTTTTTACAGGTCTTACAAGTCTTCTATAGACTGACGACCTCCTACTGGTCTTCTAAGACCGTAGACCTCCTAAAGGTATTCTATTGACTGAAGACTACCTACAGGTGTTCAATAGACAGAAGACCACCTGCAGGTGTTCAATAGATAGAAGACTGCCTATATGTCTTCTATAGACAGAAGACCTCCTACAGGTCTTCTACAGACAGAAGACCTCCCAGAGGTATTCTTTAGGTGTCTTGCAGGTGTTCTATAAACAGAAGACGTCTATAGTTCAATTAAAGATAAAACCTCTCCTGTAGGCGGAATATATTTTGGAGTTTTTTGATAGATAGAACGTCTACACCTCTTCTGTGGCAATAAAGATAGGAAACCTATTACAGTCCTTCATAGATATTTTATGAACGAAAAACTGGCGAAAGAAAATCTTTAGAAGACAGAGCTTCTACAATTGTTTATGAGTCTACCAAAGATATTCAAAAAGGGTTCCCGTATGCTTCAAACCCCTTACTTCCTCACTATGGTCTTCATTAAAATCCTATAAGA
>NW_026878354.1:0-10406 GCF_032173495.1 Musca vetustissima | reverse complement strand
GAAACATATTTACATACATAAATATATATCTAAAGATATATAAATATGTAGAATAATCTATATATGAAGAAAAAAAAACAAATAACTAAAAGAGAAATTCAATTTTAATTTAAAAAAAAAGAAATGAAAGCAAATACACGGTAAAGTAGGCAAAGGGATTCCCAAAAAGTACGAAAATAGGAATTTGTATAACAGTTGCAATATGAAATTGATTAATTTTGAAATACATACATTGTGAAATTAGTAGCTGTATAACAGTTGCAAAGGGGAAATTACACTTTTTATACCAGTTTCGGGCGCAAACGCCTCATATTATAACAGTTTGTGAAATTGTTTATTGTATAACAGTTTCAAAATTAAACTGTTATATTTTTGTAATATTTTCACAATGAAACTGTTATATTTGTAATAATTGTTGTATAATGAAACTGTTATATTTATATTAGTTTTACAATGACACTGTTATATTTCTAATAATTGCATAATGGATCTGTTATATTTATATTAGTTTTACAATGAAACGGTTATATTCTTAATAGTTTCACAATGAAACTTTTATAATAGTTTGGCTATGAATCCGTAACTGTTATAATAGAGTAATTGTCAAGTTGGTACTATTATAAGAGTATTAAAATGAAATTAAAACTTGTATAACAGTTTTAAAGTGTAAATGAGAGTTGTATAACAGTTTTTTTTTCATCCAAAAAGAAAATTGTATAACAGTTCGACGTAGAAAATTCTAATAATTTAAAAGTTTCTCTAAGAATCCATAACTGTTATAATAGTGTTAATTGTATTGTTAGTGTTCAGAATGATGCTGATACCTTTATAACAGTTTTATAATAAAGGTAATACTTTCTATAACAGTTTCAGAGTGAAATTGAAATATTTAAAACAGTTCCACCTCATGTTATAATAATTTTACCACATTTTTCATTACATGTTTATAACAGTTGCACTTCGAACCCATAACTGTTATAATAGTATAAAATGGTACTCTTATAACAGTTATAAAATGAAGCTGACACTTTTGTTAAAAGTTTTTGAATGGAATTGAAACTTGTATAACAGTTTCAGAGTGGTATTGAAATATTTATAACAGTTCCATCTCAGTTATACTCAATTTATAACAGTTACATATTAATAATTAAATTTTTATAACAGTTTCATTTCGATACCATAACTGTTATAATAGTGTAATTGTCAAACTGTTACTATTATAACAGTTTTAGAATGAAATTGAATCATGTATAATAGTTTCCTTTTTAAAAATGGTACTAACAGCTTTATATAGAAAAGTATACACTTATAACTCCAGCATTATGAATCTTTAACTGTTATAATGGCGTAATTGGGAAACTGCTATTTTTATAACAGTATTATAGTGAAATCGATACAGGTATAACAGTTTTAAAATGAAATTGATTATTTTATAACAGGTTTTAGAATGAAATTGAAGATTGTATAACAGTTTCAGAATTAAATTGAAGATTGTCTAACAGATTCATATTGAAAATTTTTATATTAACTGTTATATTTGATAATTGTGAACTTGGTACTTTTAAAACAGTTTCAAAAAGAAAGGGAATCTTTCAGTCAGTCCTCAGGAGGCAGGATTTTCAATTTCAGATCTAAGAAATTTCTGTAGATAAAATTCTATCCTGAAGACTGGATAATTCTCAGTTAAAATACTCAGCTCCGGAAGGGAATAATTTTTCGAAAGAAAGAGAGGATTTATTTTTCTATAGAAAAACACAAGTCCTCAGAACAGAAAAATTTCTTCTGTAGGAAAAAATCCGATCCCAGTACTGAAAATATTTTTTTTTTTAGAAAAAATCAGTCCTCTGGACTGTTGACTTTTTTATATGGAGAAAAAAATCAGCCCTTAGGACTGAGTAATTTTTCTCTATAAAAAAAAATCGGTCCTCAGGTCTGTGGAACACTCCTCAGGATTGTGAAATTTTTTTCAATGGAAAAAATCTGTCCTCACGACTTTGGAATTTTTTTCTATAGAAAAAAAATTAGTACTTAGGATTGTGGATTTTTTTTTTCAATAGAAAAAAAAACTGTCATCAGGACTGTGAAATTTTTATTTAATTTTTTTTTTATAGAAAAAATTGACCCTCACAACTGTGGAATATTTTTCAATAGAAAAAAATCAGTACTACGGACTGAGTAATTTTTTTTTATAGAAAATTTCCCCTTTTTCGAAGATGGAGAATATGTTTATATGGAAAAAAAATCCCTATACTGAAGAATGATTTTTTTTTACAGTAAAATTCCTCAAACTGTTTCAAAATATTTCTAAGTTTTGATGAAGGATTCCTCCTCAGTCGTTAAGACCAATTTTTTTAATAGGAAAAATACCTAATACCTAAGGTAGGATTTTTTCCATAGAAAATATTCTGTAAAATTTGTGTCTTCTAGAAAAACAAAATACTCTCAAAACTGAGACGTGATTTTTTGTATAAAAAATTGTCAGTCTTCAGGACATATTTTTTTGAAAAATTCCTTATTTTGATGTGGCGATTTTTTCAATATTCACTAAATTGTGTTAAATAGATTTTTGCCTTACATTTGCCCTGTATTTGCTTTCAAAATAAAAAAAAATACTGTTAAAATAATTTTTGATTTTGTATTCAGTTTTTTTATTTTGTGCCATTTTTTTTAATCCGCTTATCTATCAATACCACCCCTCCCTCTATGATTTGATTTGTTGTTTAATGTGCGCCAGCAATGACCTATCCCTCGCCGCTTAAGTCCAAAAAAGAAAAAATTCCTTTTGAGATAAAAAAAAAATTGAATGATACTCACCTCACTTAAAAAGATAACTTAAAAAAAAGAATTAAAACATTTTTATGTTTTTTTTTAATATATTTTTTTGTTTTGTTTTTATTTTGAATAATAATATCTATTATTATTATATATACAACCCCCAAATATATATATACAACCCCCAATTCTAAAACAGAATATTTTTCTTATTATTATTTTTTGTTAAGGCAAATTGTAAAACCACTATTTTTTATTAGAAAGGCTTTTCACCAAAAATACCCAAAAAAGGAAATCTATCTGCAAAAAAATTCAAAACAAACGAACCTGAAAGAAATTTAATTTTTTTTTTATTTTAGATATGTATTTTATTTTATTATTTTTTTTTAAAAAATTAGAAATTTAAGTTATAAAAAATATTTTGTGTATAATTTTTAATTATATGACTAGAAAAAACAAAAACAGAAAACAAAACAAGGAAAATAATTAAACAATAAAAAAACGAACTTAACCTAAATAGAAAGGAAAAAATCTATTTTTCTTTTTTTTTCAAAAAATAAGTGTGATCCAAAATAACCTATAAAAACAACAAAAGAAGTAATTAAATAATTTAAATTTTTTGTAAAAACTTATTTAATTTATTATTTTTAGTTATTTAATTTAATTATTTTTTTTAAAAATATATAAGGGTTTAGTGTTTTAGTTGTGTAGTAAATATATATTTTTATGTTTTTTTTTTTGCTGTCGTAGTTTAAGTTTTTTTTGTGTATAAATTATTTGAATTAATTTTATTTCCTTTTTCCTGTCTCTCCCTCCTTTTTGTTAGAGGTCATGTTTTTTTTGTATATTTGTTTTTGTATTTGAAAAAAAAAAACATTGAAATCACCAACTGAACGAAATCTAAACTTCAATCTTCAACAACTAATTTAGCGTTTAATTAGCTATGCTAAAATAAATTATTATATAAAATACACAAACCGTAACAAATTAATAATAATTTTTCGTAAAATAAAAACCCGATGAAATATATATTGAAAAATAAACTAAAATTTATCAAAATATAAATTATAATTAAAAAGATGAAATGAAATAAAAATTCAGAGAAAAAAATATATATTTATCAACAATAAAAAAAAAATTAAAAATAATAAAAAAATGTATGTTTTATTTGAATAAAAATATAGAAAAATTAGGACTATATTTTGTTGATAGAAAAAAAACAGGCCCCATTACTGAGGATTTTGTAATAGAAACCAGTAAGGAAAGTAGTAAAGTCGGACTGGGCCGACTATATGATACCCTTCACCACTTTGGGTATATTCAACAGATGTATCCTAAGATGTATCCTATCGATGCACCAATTACATAAAACCGGACGAAAATATATATGGGAGCTACATTTAAATCTGAACCGATTTTCACGAAATTTAGCTCACGTCATTCTAAACTTAATTCAGTACGCTATGACAAATTTCGTGCAAATGGAATGATTTTCAAAGACTTTGGTGCACCATTTACCTAAAATCGGGCGACTATATATATATATATATATATATGGGAGCTTTATATACATCTGAACCCATTTTCATGAAACTTTGCACAAATTATTATAGACGCAATTCAGCACGCTATGCCAAATTTCGTGCAAAGACATATAGGGTCTTAAAAGCACCAATTACCTTAGATGAAAATATATGTGAAATCTATATCCAAATTTGAACCGATTTCAACGAAACTTTTCACAGGTTGGGTTATACTAATTTCAGTACGTTATGTTCTTTCAATCATATATTGGTTCCTTGGTGTGTCAATTACTTAAAATCAATCGATCTATGCAATATTAGAACTTTGGTACATTATTTACATTAAATCTGACGGAAATATATATATATATATATATCTGAACCGATTTTCACGAAACTCAGCACACATCATTCCAGGAAACTTGGCATAAAGCACTCTAGGCTCTATTGAGTACGTTATGCCAAATTTCGTGCAAATCGAAATATATATAGGGACTTTGGTGCATCACTTACATAAAATCGGACGAAACTATATATGGGAGCTATATCTAAATCTGGACCGATTTTTACAAAACTTGGCAGACATCACTCTAAGCTCAATTAAGTACGTTATGCCAAATTTCGTGCAAATCGAAAGATATATAGGGACTTTGGTGCACCATTTACATAAAATCGAACGAAAATATATATGGGAGCTATATCTAAATCTGAACCGATTTTCAGGAAACTTGGCAGACATCATTCTAGGCTTAATTAATTACGCTGTGCCAAATTTCGTGCAAATCGAACGATATATAGGGACTTTGGTGCACCATTTACATAAAATCGGACGAAACTATATATGGGAGCTATATCTAAATCTGGACCGATTTTTACGAAACTTGGCAGACATTATTCTAGGCTTAATTCATTACGCTGTGCCAAATTTCGTGCAAATCGAAGGATATATAGGGACTTTGATGCACCATTTACCTAAAATCGGACGAAAATATATATGGGAGCTATATCTAAATCTGAACCGATTTTCAGGAAACTTGGCAGACATCATTCTAGGCTTAATTCATTACGCTGTGCCAAATTTCGTGCAAATCGAACGATATATAGGGACTTTGGTGCACCATTTACATAAAATCGGACGAAACTATATATGGGAGCTATATCTAAATCTGAACCGATTTTCAGGAAACTTGGCAGACATCATTCTAGGCTTAATTCATTACGCTGTGCCAAATTTCGTGCAAATCGAACGATATATAGGGACTTTGGTGCACCATTTACATAAAATCGGAAGAAAATATATATGGGAGATATATCTAAATCTGAACCGATTTTTCTCAATTTCAATAGGGTTCGTCCCTGGGCCAAATAAGTGAACTGTGACAAATTTTATCCAAATCGGATCATAAATGCGACCTGTACTTTGTTCACAAAAATACATGGACGGACGGACGGACGGACATCCGTAAATCGACTCAGAAAGTGATTCTATGCATATTCTCAAAAGCAACTATGGGTCTATCTCGATTCCTTTTGCCTGTTACAAACATATGCACAAAGACATAATACCCTGTACCACAGTGTGGTGAAGGGTATAAAAATCAGGACTCAGGACAGAGAAATGTCCTAAATACTGAGGAATTTTTCTAAGAATGAGGATATTTTCTGAAGAAACAAAAATTACTCAGTGCAGAGGACTATTTTTTCTATAAAAAATCAGCTCTATGGAATGAGGATTTTTTTCTATAGAAAAGAAATCTGTCCTCAGGACTGAGGAAATTTTTTCTATAAAAAAATCAGTCCTCAGATCTGAAGATTTTTTTCTATAGAAAAAAATTAGGAATGTTAGGAATTTTTTTCTATAGCTCATCCAAAGGACGAAGAATACCTGCAGTTCTTCAACAGGAAGACGAAGACCTCCAGCTCTTCCGCAGGAAGAAGAATACCTCCAGCTCTTCTATAGAAAGAAGTATACCTCCAGCTCTATCAAATGAGGCAGAATATCCTCAAGTAGCAGAATACCTTAGGTTCTTCCACGGGAATAATAATAATACCTGCAGCTCTTTTACACCACGAAAACTACCTGCAGCGCTTCCACAGGAATAATAATACCTGCAGCTCTTCTATAGTTAGTAGAATATCTGCAGCTCTTCCACAGGAAGAAGACCTCCAGCTCTTCCATAGGAAGAAGAATACTTCCAGGCCTTGCACAGGAAAAAGTAGACCTCCACCACTTCCACAGGAAGAAACAGACCTGCACCTCTCTATATGAAGAAGAATACCTTCATGTCTTCCACAGGAAGGAGACCCGTAGTTCTCCTATGGGAAGAAGAAGAATACCTGCAGCTCTTCGACAGGAAAAAGAATGCCTGCAAGAAGAAGTCCTGCAGCGCTTCCACAAGTAGAAGAATACCTGCAGCTCTTCCACAGGAAGAAGATCTTTCACAGGAGGAGGAATTCCTGCAGCATTTTCACAGAAAGAAGAATACCTCCAGGTCTTTCATACCTCAGTCCTCACACTGAGAAATGTTTTTCCATGAGAAACAAACGGTCCTCAGAACTGAGGAATTTTTTTCTATAGAAAAAAAAAATTGTCCTTCCTTACCGAGGCTCGAGTTTTCCTATTCATCCCGATTTCTTAGCTTTATAGAGCTCCTCAATATGAACATAAACCACAAAATTGCTCCAACTCACATGTTTAGATCTCCAGCGACCTCTAAATTACCTTTTCAACATCTATCGAACACAAACCTCTACCGATCTCCTGATCAGCATTTTAATTGTTACATAGACCTATATAGAGCAACACCTTACCTACTCCGACCTCTGGAGATCTCCATTATATCCGTTCGAAGCTCTGAAAAGTTCCTCAGTACCTACGTGGACATCTAAATTGCTCATTCTTACCTACTCCGGCCTGTAGATCTCGATTTCGAGATTTATACTGACCTCTAGAGATTTGATTTGAAACTCTAGATAACTTTTCAGTACCTAAATGGACTTCTTCTTACCTATTGAGATTAGTCAAGACCTTCTTATCATCAGTTCGAACCTAAAAATAGTTCCTATAAAGTTTCTGCTTGCCTATTCAGAGCTCTTGCGATTTCCTCATCAACTCTGACCTCTAGATACCACGATCATATCAGTTCGAAGCTCCAGAGTGTTCTTCAGTACATACTTGCCTATCCAGAACTCTAACGATATTCTCACAAACTCTGACCTCTAGAGACAACGACCATATCAGTTCGAAGTTCTAGTGACTTCTTCAGTACATACATGGACCTCTATCCTTAGCTACTCCGACCTCGATCTTATCAGTTCGAAACTCTAGATCTACTTGGACCTCTATAGAGATTCTCCTTACCTAGTCACATAGCAGTCGAGACCTTCCTATCATCTGTCCGAACGTCCTTAATATCTATATAGGCCTCTATAAAGATTATCCTTACGTACTCGGGCTTCTAGTGACCTCCTCATCAAATGTTTAAGATTCTTAACTTCTTTACTGATCTCTACCGCCCTCCAGATCACCTATTAAATACCTATATTGACCTCTATATAGTTCTTCCTTAGATACTCTGACCTCTAGAGATCTCGATCATATTATTTCGAAGGTCTAGAGAGCTCCTCAGGACCTACTTGGAAATCTAAAAACCTCCTCCTTACCAACTCACATCCGTCAAGACCCTCTCATCATCTGTTCGAACCTCGAAAAAGCTCCCTATAGAACTTCTTCTTACTTACTCACATAAGTCGAGACCATCTAATTACCTTTTCGAATCTCTAAAAATTTCCTTAATATCTATATTGTTCTCTGTAGAGCTTACTAAATGTTTGAGATTCTTAAAGTTTACACAGACCTCCATCGACCTCATCATCACCTATTCAATGCTTGCTTTGCTCTCTTTATAACTCATGCTTACCTAATCCGATCTCTGGAGATATACTCATATCTGTTCGAAGCTCTTTGGAATACCTCAATATTTTGCAAATACATCTACCGACCTCCTATTCAATACATACTTTGACCTCTATATAACTTCTCCTTACCTACCTTATATTAATTTGATCTCCATAGAGTTTCTCTTTACCTAATCACACATAAGTCAAGTCCTTCTCATCGCTAGTTCGAACCTCTAAAAAGCTCCTCAATATCTATATGGACATCTATAGAGCTCCTCCGTACCTAATCAGAGGTCTAGCGAACTACTCACCTACTCAGAGCTCTAGCGACCTCCGGCTTACCTAATCAGAGCTCTAAATTTTTTCGATGTGCTGGAATTTAAAAAAAATTTCCTATTTTTTTAAGTAACCTGCTTTTAGAGGTCATAACTTCTAAAGTGGTGCGGATATCTTTGTGAAATAAGTAGATTTTGAAAGTAGAGAGATTTGCCTTGAGTTCGTTCTCACAATGTTAAGCTGTATCCTATCGAATATTCGGCCTATGACGAAAAGTATACGTGTCTGGATTTTTTCAATGTTTAGACTTTTTTTGGTAACCTGCTTCTAGAAGCCATAATTTTTAAAGTAGTGGGGATATTGCTGAGAAATAAATGGATTTCGAATGTAGAGAGATGTACCTTGAAGTCGTCCCACAATGTTTGGCTGCACCTCATCGAATATTTGAGTTATGGTCAATAGATAAAATGTGCGGGATTTTTTTAATGCTGAGAATTTTTTTGGTAACCCGCTTAAAGAGGCCATAACATCTAAAGTGGTAGGAATATATTAGAGAAATACATGAATTTCGAAAGTAGAGAGATTTATCTTGAGTTTATCCTCACAATGTTTGGCTGTACCTCATCGAATATTCGAGCTATGGCCAAAAGACAACGTATGCTGGAAATTTTCAATGTTTTGAAATTTGTCGGTAACCTGCTTCTAGGGGCCATACCTTCTTAAGTCGTGGGAATATCTTTGTGAAATAAGTGGATTTTGAATGTAGAGAGGTGTACCTTGAAGTTATCCTCACAATGTTTAGGTGTATTGTATCGAATATTCGGCCTATGACGAAAAGTATACGTGTGCTGGATTTTTTTAATGTTTAGAATTTTTTCCGGTAATCTGCTTCTAGAGGCCATAATTTTTAAAGTAGTTGGGATATTGTTGAGAAATAAATGGATTTCGAAAGTAGAGAGATGTATCTTGAAGTCATTACCACAAAGTATGGCTGCATCTCTTCGAGTAATCGAGTTATGACCAAAAGATAAAATGTGCGGGATATTTTTAATGTTTACTATTTTTTCGGTAACCCGCTTCTGGAGGCCATAACTTCTAAAGTAGTGGGGATATTGTTGAGAAATAAGTGGATATTGAAAGTAGACAGATTAATCCTGAGTTCGTCATCACAATGTTTAGCTGTATCCTATCGAATATTCGGCCTATTACGAAAAGTATACGTGTGTTGGATTTTTTCAACGTTTAGAATTTTTTTGGTAACCTGCTTCTGGAGGCCATAACTTCTAAAGTATTGGGGATATTGTTGAGAAATAAGTGGGTATTGAAAGTAGATAGATTTATCTTGAAGTCATTACCACAATGTATGGCTGCATCTCTTCGAGTAATCGAGTTATGACCAAAAGATAAAATGTGCGGGATATTTTTAATGTTTACTATTTTTTCGGTAACCCGCTTCTAGAGGTCATAACTTCTGAAGTAGTGGGGATATATTTGAAAAATAGGTGGGTATTGAAAGTAGACAGATTAATCCTGAGTTCGTCATCACAATGTTTAGCTGTATGCTATCGAATATTCGAGTTGTGGCCAAACGATAACCTGTGCGGGATTTTTTTAATGCTGAGAATTTTTTCGGTAACCCTTTTCTAGAGGCCATAATTTTTTAAGTAGTTGAGATATCGTTGAGAAATAAATGGATTTCGAAAGTAGAGAGATGTATCTTGAAGTCATTCCCACAATGTATGGCTGCATCTCATCGAATATTCGAGTTATGACCAAAAGATCACGTATGCTGAATTTTTTCAACGTTAAGACTTCTTTCGGTAACCAGCTTCAGGAGGCCATAGCTTCTGAAGTAGTGGAGATATCTTTGAGAAATAAATGGATTTTGAAAGTAGAGAGATGTATCTTGAGTTCGTCCTCACAATGTTTTGCCGG
>NW_026878353.1:0-10457 GCF_032173495.1 Musca vetustissima | reverse complement strand
ACCATTTGCTCTACAATGGATGTGGGCTAGTCCTCTAAAAATGAATCTTTAAAAAATCCACGCCTAGGAAGTCCTCTAAAAATGAATCTTTAAAAAATCCCATGCCTAAGGAAGTCCTTGAAAAATGAATCTTTAAAAAATCCACGCCTAAGGAAGTCCTTGAAAAATGAATCTTTGGACCCATGCTAAGGAAGTCCTTGAAAAATGAATCTTTTTTAAAAGAATCATTTTTTCAATGACCTCTAAGGCGTGGATTTTTAAAAGAATCATTTTTTCAATGACCTCTAAGGCGTGGATTTTTAAAAGAATCATTTTTTCAATGACCTCTAAGGCGTGGATTTTTAAAAGAATCATTTTTTCAATGACCTCTAAGGCGTGGATTTTTAAAAGAATCATTTTTTCAATGATTTTTAAAAGCATCATTTTTTCAAAGACCTCTAAGGCGTGGATTTTTAAAAGCATCATTTTTCAAAGACCTCTAAGGCGTGGATTTTTAAAAGAATCATTTTTTCAAAGATCTCTAAGGCGTGGATTTTTAAAAGAATCATTTTTTCAAAGACCTCTAAGGCGTGGATTTTTAAAAGAATCATTTTTTCAAAGACCTCTAAGGCGTGGATTTTTAAAAGAATCATTTTTTCAAAGACCTCTAAGGCGTGGATTTTTAAAAGAATCATTTTTTCAAAGACCTCTAAGGCGTGGATTTTTAAAAGAATCATTTTTTCAAAGACCTCTAAGGCGTGGATTTTTAAAAGAATCATTTTTTCAAAGACCTCTAAGGCGTGGATTTTTAAAAGAATCATTTTTTCAAAGACCTCTAAGGCATGGATTTTTAAAGGAATCATTTTTTCAAAGACCTCTAAGGAGTGAATTTTTAAAATAATCATTTTTTCAGGGATCTCTAAGGCGTGGATTTTTAAAAGCATCCTTTTTTCAAAGACCTCTATGGCGTGGATTTTTAAAAGAATCATTTTTTCAAAGACCTCTAAGGCATGGATTTTTAAAGGAATCATTTTTCAAAGACCTCTAAGGAGTGAATTTTTAAAATAATCATTTTTCCAGGGACCTCTAAGGCGTGGATTTTTAAAGGACCCATAGTACCAATAAAAAGAAACGTCGCTGGAAAATGGTCCCAGGACATTCATATACGGTGTTTTTCTAGGAAGAAGTTTTGTACCCGTCCTGAACCCGAAATGCTCTGTAGTAGATTGTAGGCTCTATGTATCGTTTTGTAGGGCATTCCATAATCGTTTCGATCTTTAAACAAATATTCATACTTATTAAAGTAGATAAAATCTACTATTATTATCGTCCCCAAGTTCTCTACACACACACACGCACACACATATTTTTGATGCATTTAGTTTGTTGGCGGGTCCATTAGTTTGCTTGCTCAGCCATTCAAATTCAATTAAAAATTTTCCAACTACAAATTAACGAATTAATCAAATTATGGACTGGAGACTGGATTGTTGTTGTTATGGCTATAAAAAACATGTGAACAAACAAATAAAAACACACACATTCTCTATATGTGTGACTAAGTGTATTCGGTTGATTTGCCCATTGACTTTAATAGGAAAGTACTAAACCCCAATAACTATCCGGGTCTAGTTAGAAACAATCTAACAAAAATAACAACAACAACTCATTCGAAAGAATTTATTGCTTATTAATGATCACAATTGTCAGCGAGTCGTGCCATATTAATTATCCCTGAATTTAAGCTACGTTTTAATATTCGTTGCTATAACTAAAAACAAAAATAACAATTATATATGGTGAAATATTTATGGTTTATTTATTAATCAAATGATAAAAATCCATTTAAAAATTGTGTATTCATATGAAAAGAATAACTGCTAATTTATTTATGATTCGGAATAGATGTGCAATTGCAACACAGTCTGTATTGTGTCGTCTGAATGGAGGAGGGCAATTTTGTAGTGTTATTTGTCATGAAAACTGATACTTAAACAAATCTGCATTACATTTTTAATTATAAAATATTTTCAAAATCGAATTCAAAATAATAGATTTATATGAAGGACTGGAAGAAAACAAAACAAGCGAATATTGTCTTATGAATCTTAAAATAGGATATGAGATTTGTACAACATAAATTCCGATAAAGTAATTTGTAATTTGTATAGGAGATACATTTGTTCGATGTTCCTTCAAATTTTAGAGAAATTCAAATCAAAATGTGTAATATAATTTACCAAATTAAAAATGTTATGGCTTTTTAATGAAAAAACTACTGAGGGGGGCTTTGTGCAGCCCCAAAAGTTTGTAACGCCGCGAAATATTGGTCCTAGACCCACCTTTAAGTATACCGATCGTCATATCTCGACTAGCTGAGTCGATCTAGACATGTGTGTCCGTCTGTCCATTATAATTTGTAAACACGATACAGGCCACATTTATGGACCAATCTTCACGAAATTTTGCATGTAGGATGGGTTCTGGCCAATGAAGACCCCTATTGTTATTTTGGTAAAGATCAGTTAATATTTAGGGGATGAAATGGACCAAATAAATAATTTTTGTCGGTCTTTCTGGTCGCTCCAGAGGCCGCTGTTATGGTCCGAACATCGTGAAATTTTACATGGAGAAGGGGATCGTGGATAAGAATAAGCATACCTGTTTTGATAAAGATCGGTCAATATTTAGCGGGTCAAATGGACCCTGGCTTTTGTGTGGAAAATTACAATTTTTTTATTCTGGGGCGTATATACTTGCTCCTGAAGGACATATACTCGAGATGTTGATAGTATGTCCAAGATGAGTTGTTCACCTTCAAATTGATACCAATTATATGGCTGTATGTACTCCGATGCGGGAGTTATACGTAATTAATTAAAGGTGTCTATGTGCATATTATTACTATTACTCTATTAGAGGACGGAAATCTCGCGCTGATCGCTTTGAAATTGTACATGAAGTTCCGATTATGGTCAAGGACGACGCTTATAAATTTCGGTGAAGTTGAGATTTCATTCAGGGCGTACAATGAACCGAACACTTTAATTTTGCCAGATTTTCTAGTCGCTCTAGAGGCAATTATTATATACAGAACATCACATATTTTACAAGGTGAAGGGGGTCTGACCAAATACTTAGAGCGGTTGTTTAGATGATGATCGGTAAATTTTCCGAGTGCCAAATCAACCAAAACCTAAAGTGACCAATTTTTGATTGTATGGCGTAAAAATTCACTTCAAGAAAAAACATTTTGGAAAATACGCAAGACTTAGAAAGAGGAGTGTTTGATCTATAATCGGTAAAAAGGGTGCAAATATCACGAAATATTGCCCAGGCTTTTCGCAGTAGTTATGTAGGGTGTATCATATGGTCGGCCCCGTCCGACTATACTGCTCCGCTCACTGGTTTATATTTAATTTAATACAAGAATTTCCCTTTCAAATTGGAAGTGAAAATCTGAACCTCTCTCAGGGTGAGTCGAACGATTAAAATACGCTATTTCCCACGAATGCTCACTACGAGAATTCGATTGTTTACAATTTATAGCGAATGATAAAGTTACAAAGAATGAATAAGCATATGCACTCACTCGCGAATACGATAAAACTTCGCTGCAAGTGTATTAATTTGAAGAACACAAAAAACAAATGTTCGCGAATGCTCTTGTTAAAAACAACAACAACAAACAAAGAAGAGTTCATGAACGCTTGTTGTTATTCTTGTTGCTGTCATTCGCAAAATTAACCTATATATTTTGAATCATTAGTAAGGGAATTTTTGCTCACCCTGGTTTTTACGAATGTCAGGGACGATAACTCAAAAACTACTAATCCAATCCGTTCCCAATTTACACACGTTATTCAGTACGTACCTAGCTATCCATAGGATAGATGTAATCGGTCAAAATCTTCTTTATTTTTCAATTTGGTTTAGGTCTAAAATAGGGAATTTTCTAAAAATACAGTTTCTCCTCTATGTTGTTCATATTTGTGCGATGTTAATAATCGTAGTTCTACATGAGCCACATATGTTCTATTTCGAATCACGATGGATGTTTTCCATTCGGACGTTCCAGTGGTCGGAAATCATGACCGCCGTCGGCAAGGAGGGCTGGAGGAGGAAGGTATGTCAATGCCAGCCGGTTGAAAATGACCAAAATTTCAAATCGAGAATCGAATCGTATCCTGTAGTCTCGTTCTCCTAACCAGAATAAGAAATAACAAATATTTTATATTTATAGCATAACGTTCAACGATTTACCATAGACAGAATACTGCCGGAGGGCAGTATTTAGCTTTAGAAGCTTTTGTGTTAAGGCCAGTAACATTATTTATCTATAGAAGTCAGGATATGAATAATTAGTTGTTTTTCATAGAATACTTCTGGGTGATATTACCTCCGGGTGGTCGCTGTAATATATTCTGTTGGTACAAGACCTTTGTAAGGTAGAAGTTCTACTGAGTATAACTTCTCTCTATTGAAAATGTCAAGGATGATTTTTGTTTATAGAACAAGTAAAAATGCCAGTCGGTGTTGCTGACAAATATATAACCTCAATTTATGGTTTGCGGACGTCTTCGGAATTACATACAGGTTGTATTATTTGCTTTATATAAGGTGTATGTTTTTATCAAAGAGGATTTAAAACCGTTCTCATTATAAAATAAAATTTTTAGCACAATTTTGATCATTTGGTCAACTTAAAATAAGTTTGGAAGAAATATTAAGATGTACAAAGTTTGGATGAAATCGGTAACTACCTTTCGAAAGTCCAGACAGGCTCACGCACATTTGTAAATCGACTCCAAATTTTCTGAAACGAATTTGGTCCAATGAAACATGGGTTCTAAAACGATATACCCTCATTAGCCATAAGGCTAAGGGTATAAAAACTGTAGAAGTTGTAAAGTTCTCTTTAGATGTCTTATGGAAGGCAATAAGGTTACTAAACGGGGTTTCCAAACATAATTCTTTAGGAAAGTGAAGCTCTTAGGTCTTCAGTGGTTCTGGTATGACCTTTCAGATAATGGAAATCCGTTTACACTGGATACTTTGTAGGTAAGAAACGTTCTACAGATATATTGAAGGGTTTTAAGATAACGAATCCGTTTTAAAAGGCTATCAGAGATTGGATACCATCTAAAGAACGTTTAGACCCAGAAGAGAATATAATGGAAGACATGCTCGACAACAGGACATCTATGTACAAAAGTACCTTTTACATGTAAATTACAATAAAAAATCCCAAAGGACAAATCGACATCAGATCTTCCATTGGATTTCAATAGCAGGATATTATTTAGGGGACTTCTAGAAGTAGACGACTTTCTATAGTCTTCTATAAACACACGCATTTCACCAGCATCCCATAGAAAGAAGATCTTAAAAAGGTCTCAACCAGAACTCCAATATAAAAGTGTTTGTACCCTACACAACTATGTTGTTAGAGAATTATTGCTTTTTGTGGCCCCTAGAGTCTGTAGTGTCGCGAAATACTGGCCATAGGCCCACCTTTTAGTACACCGATCTTCATATTACGACTAGCTCTGGTCGCTCTATAGGTCAAAATTATAACCCGAACATCACGAAATTTTACATGGAGAAGGGGATCTGGCCACAAAATAAGCATGACTATTTTTATGAAGATCGAGCGGGTGTGAAAAATAATAAAATTTGCATTTAATGGCGCATGTGATTACCATAGAAGAAAATAGACCTCAGATGTTGGCAGTATATCCAAGAGGTGCTGGTGAGCTTTTAATTGATACTAATTCTATTGATATATGTACTCGGATGCGGATATATATATCAGGTTACTAAGATATATATTTACATGTGACTAAGTATTCTGATGTAATTTAGTATGTCGCGCTGATCGCTATGAAATGTTACATGAAGTTCCGATTATGACCAAGAAATACGCCTATACTTTTCGATGATGATCAGATGATATTTAAGGGCTCTAGAGGTCATTATTTGCAAATTTCACACGGAGAAGTGATTCTGGCCAAGGAAGCTATATGGCTAGTTTCGTGATAATAAGTCAATATTTAGCAGATCAAATGAACCCAGACTTGTTAACTCCGGGAAAATATGATTCGGAAATGTTTCCAAAGCCAGAAAGTGAAGCTGTTAACCACTAACCGATCAAAAGGTTGCATATATCGTGAAATTTAAAGTTCGGTAGTAGTTGTGTAGGGTATCATATGGTCAGCCGGTCCGACTATACTGCTCCTTTAGCAACAATTTTGATATGTTGATTAGATTGATATACATATCAATCTGGCACTGAAGCCTCTTACTTATTCAGAACCGATCACGCCAGATTTATATTACATACCATTAAATTTTCACACATTTGCATTCATGCAAATTAATGGCTGGAGTGGCACTTAACGCCGATTTGCATATTTCACATTCACATAAACGTACTTACAAGTCCCCTAAAATATCGGAATCTGCGTGAGCAATTGCATTATTTATTTTACCACTATAAATCTCTGATATAATGTTGTATTTTTCTTTATTTACAAATTATTCCATATGTCTACACAGTTTATTTTATTTTTGGCGGCAGCACTCATTTGCGCTCAAGTGATTCTGGCCAAGGAAGCTATATGGCTAGTTTCGTGATAATAAGTCAATATTTAGCAGATCAAATGAACCCAGACTTGTTAACTCCGGGAAAATATGATTCGGAAATGTTTCCAAAGCCAGAAAGTGAAGCTGTTAACCACTAACCGATCAAAAGGTTGCATATATCGTGAAATTTAAAGTTCGGTAGTAGTTGTGTAGGGTATCATATGGTCAGCCGGTCCGACTATACTGCTCCTTTAGCAACAATTTTGATATGTTGATTAGATTGATATACATATCAATCTGGCACTGAAGCCTCTTACTTATTCAGAACCGATCACGCCAGATTTATATTACATACCATTAAATTTTCACACATTTGCATTCATGCAAATTAATGGCTGGAGTGGCACTTAACGCCGATTTGCATATTTCACATTCACATAAACGTACTTACAAGTCCCCTAAAATATCGGAATCTGCGTGAGCAATTGCATTATTTATTTTACCACTATAAATCTCTGATATAATGTTGTATTTTTCTTTATTTACAAATTATTCCATATGTCTACACAGTTTATTTTATTTTTGGCGGCAGCACTCATTTGCGCTCAATTAAGGCAAAAGCGAAGTTGCAGAGATTATCATGATCTCCAGCAGTAAGGAGGTTGCAGCCACCACGAACTGATCTAATAATTGAAATTAACAACAACATTACGAAAATATACATTTCAGTGACAGCAATAAAAAATTATAAATTCCTCTCACTTGACAAAAAAATTGAAAAAATAAAACGGATCACAACAAATAAACAAACCAGCAGATGGCAAAAATATCTACTCTCTATATTTAGTTGCGACTGTTGGACAAACAAATAAATTTATTCTGATTGGATAATGAGACCATAATTGGCATCTTGAATGGAATTGTGTTGCCAGCAAACCTGATACGAAATCATCGTGGAGACGATGATCATCATCATCCTCCTTCTCATCGCCATCATGACCATCATCCTCCTCGTAGTTATACGTGGCAGGGCAGTAGCTCAACAATGATTCTGATGATGATGAACATGATCTTTATTTGCTGTTGCTACTAAAATGATTTTCATGAAAGCAAAACAAATATCAAGCTTAAGATATCAAAATACACACTTGACTTTGTGGAGGGTGAGCGGCTGAGCGAAACATCAGGGCACAGAGCTCGGTGAGAGCACACGGTAACAGTGTAGTATCAATTTTTTTAGACGACCGACATGGATACCTGGCTAACACGCCACAGATACTCAGCAACGATATCATGTACAAGTGCAGTAGCAATAGCCGTTATAGAACTGAGGTATCTACTGTTTCTTCTTCTTCATATTCGTCAACATCATATTATTATTATTGTCGTCGCGTCGTCATCATCGTCATGATGATAAGTTACGGCGAGTACATTGATCTATCAAGTATTATGTGACGTTCTTAGGTGCACAATGGGTTAGGTTAGACCTCCTGAAATTAACATAGATTCTTCTACATATAAAACCCCAGAACAGATACTTACAAAATATTTCCTAAGGAATGAAATATTATATACACAGAATTACGTTCCTAGCACGGGAAAGTGGGCATATTTTTTAATACCCCTACACAAAAAATGTCAAGATTTCTGCATTTTATGAATGCAGTTCATAAATCTTTAAATGCAGGTTTCTTGCCAGAGAGAGAGAGGGAGTGAAAAAACAACTTTGAACTGAGTTTAGTGGTGCTGACCGGGTTTCTTTGGTACTCTTTGTCGTTTTAATTTTTCTATTTTGGTTTTATGCTTTCTTCTACGTTAGGTCTCGTTTCTTTTATTTACCATACAAGTTCTTAGTTTGAGTCATATAGAATGTTAAACATTCGTTTGGGTTTTATCAACACTTGTCTCATATATATTGTATTTGGCATTTATATCGAAATGATTTGGAAAATGCATATGGGAATTTTATAGCACGATGCAGAGGTCAGTAACAGTGTCTAAAATAATGAAACAATGGAATTCACAACTAACCATACAAGCGAGTGAGTAGAGAGACTTCGGTTGTTAGCAAGAGCAAAAGTAGTCAAACAGATGGTTGCAAAACTAACAACTAGAAAGTGAGGGGAGAGGCGGAGGACGACATCAACACAGCCGAACAAAGAATAGTGGTGTTATTCTCTCCGTCCTTTTTTTTTTTGTAAAAAGAAAGAGAGAGAGGAAAAAATTATCACAAATAGGTGTAAAGAAGAGCGAAGTAGGTAAATATTTATGATATTAATGAAATGTTTACATTTATTGGAAAAAATAGTGGCATTCTCATGGTTATAAGAATTTTTATTTGCATTTAAAGCGAGCGAAAAATTATGAATAAAATTATGAAAATATTTATTAAAATTATTTTTTTGTGCATCACGATGTTTTGTTCGATTCTACACTACAGTTAATTATCGCTTAACATATAAAGGATTATTTTTTGACGTTCTAGAAGTCAAAATGTTGACCTGAACATCGCAAAATATTCAGGGAATCTAGCGGAGGATGAATCATAGCTGTTTTTATGTGTTACCCCTCTATGGGTTAAACTATATCTATAAGCAGTTTTAGTATTGGCATTAGCTCCGACATGGCCGGTTCTGTCCAACAACAACGTTTAATAATGGTTTACATTTAGGATTATCCCCAATAAACGGTTTCGCTTTTTGAGCCTCTCTTCTATAAGAGGTTGCTGTATTTTGGGATTCTTAGACGGTAAAAGCCCTCTTCACAAATACTTGGGTATATAAGTCACAGTCCCTTTAACAAAATTCCGCCCCATTTTGGTTAATTTATCATTCTCATCCGCCGGTTCTAATCTAAGTAACTTTAATTTGGCACAACGGGTTATGCGAGATTGAAATGCCTTCTCGCAGAAAATTTTCCTATATAGGTTATTTTTTTACGTAGGTCTGGTTGATGATCCTAGGTATAGACTAAATGATCGTAAATTGTCAATTGAAGCTCTCAGAGGATTAAGGCGGAAAATCATAAATATCCTCACAAATTGTTTTTGGTATAGGCCAATGTTTATAAGACCATTCCAGATATTTTGAAAGTCATAACCCCAGGACTTTTAAAAGTCATAACCCCAGGATTCGAAACTTATTCCAGCCTAGTATTCGGTCTATTCAGACTTCAAAGTTTTTATGTCCTTTGAATAACTTGGGTAGGTCGTCTGAACGGTATTTGGTTTATAGAAATCCTTTGACAAGTCGTTCATATCCTCTCCAACCGATGTGGAAGAAGGCTTTTCAGGTTATACGAAAGTCATAAACCTCCTCGCAGAAAATATTCAGTAAAGGCTCATTTTTTAAATAGCTTCGTCTCATTTCAGGCATATGTATGAACATAGCCCCATTTTTCAAATCAATTTGGAATTTGAAGTTTCAAGTGGTTAAAACACTTTGTTAAAGAACTTCTATCGAAGGTTTTCTGTGGTTTGAATAATTCCAGTAGGCTTTTGCTTTACAAAAATCATATGACAGATCTATGAGATATATAGAAGCCGTGAAAGACCTTCGGCAGATCTTTTTTAAGATATGAACGAAATATCGCGTGTCTACAGAAGTTTCCAGGACTATTACCTCACTCCCTTTGGAAGTTCTTACGAAAGATATTGAAGGTTTTCTTGCTTAAAAATGTATTCTGCTAGGTATTCCGCATATGGAAGATTTTTGAAATGTTTCACTGTCAATGTATTTCTATATAGGCCTGCAGAAGGTGTACTGTCTATATCTAAATGAAAATGTCTATAGAAATTAAGACCTCTGGAAGGTTTTTTGCCTGAAGAAGATGGTATTCAGTTTATGAACTATCTATGGAGATTTCACTTTGCGGAAAGTTTCTGTGAGTGATTT
>NW_026878352.1:0-10360 GCF_032173495.1 Musca vetustissima | reverse complement strand
GTCCGTTAGGCGAAAGTTTGTTTTTCGGCATAGGGTGTATATATTCTGAAAGTACATTTCGAGACCTTTCAATTGATGTGCGTATCAATACTGCATCCATTTTAGTTTTTGCGCAATATGGCGTTTTCTACACAGAGTCCCCACTTTTTTCCACAACATGGCGTTTTCTACACAGACTCCCCATTGTCACTGGAAAATCGAGAAAATCCGTTTAGCAAAGTTTTTTCTTCGGTATAAGGTGTATATATTCTGAAAGTACGTTTCAAGACCTTTCAATTGATGTGGGTCTCCATACTGCATCCATTTTAGTTTTTGCGCTATATGGCGTTTTCTACACAGAGTCCCCACTGTCACTGAGACTTGCAATGAAAATCGAGAAAATCCGTTAGGCGAAGGTTTTTTTTCCGGCATATGGTGTGTATATTCTGAAAGTACATTTCGAGACCTTTCAATTGATGTGCGTATCAATACTGCATCCATTTTAGTTTTTGCGCAATATGGAAAATCGAGAAAATCCGTTTAGCAAAGTTTTTTCTTCGGTATAAGGTGTATATATTCTGAAAGTACATTTCGAGACCTTTCAATTGATGTGGGTCTCCATACTGCATCCATTTTAGTTTTTGCGCAATATGGCGTTTTCTACCCAGAGTCCCCACTGTCACTGAGACTTGCAATGAAAATCGAGAAAATCCGTTAGGCGAAGGTTTGTTTTTCGGCATAGGGTGTATATATTCTGAAAGTACATTTCGAGACCTTTCAATTGATGTGGGTCTCCATACTGCATCCATTTTAGTTTTTGCGCAATATGGCGTTTTCTACACAGAGTCCCCACTGTCACTGAGACTTGCAAGGAAAATCGAGAAAATCCGTTTAGCAAAGTTTTTTTTCGGTATAAGGTGTATATATTCTGAAAGTACATTTCGAGACCTTTCAATTGATGTGGGTCTCCATACTGCATCCATTTTAGTTTTTGCGCAATATGGCGTTTTCTACACAGAGTCCCCACTGTCACTGAGACTTGCAACCAAAATCGAGAAAATCCGTTAGGCGAAGGTTTGTTTTTCGGTATAAGGTGTATATATTCTGAAAGTACATTTCGAGACCTTTCAATTGATGTGGGTATCAATACTGCATCCATTTTAGTTTTTGCGCAATATGGCGTTTTCTACCCAGAGTCCCCACTGTCACTGAGACTTGCAATGGAAATCGAGAAAATCCGTTAGGCGAAGGTTTGTTTTTCGGCATATGGTGTGTATATTCTGAAAGTACATTTCGAGACCTTTCAATTGATGTGCGTATCAATACTGCATCCATTTTAGTTTTTGCGCAATATGGCGTTTTCTACACAGAGTCCCCACTTTTTTCCACAACATGGCGTTTTCTACACAGACTCCCCATTGTCACTGGAAAATCGAGAAAATCCGTTTAGCAAAGTTTTTTCTTCGGTATAAGGTGTATATATTCTGAAAGTACGTTTCGAGACCTTTCAATTGATGTGGGTCTTCATACTGCATCCATTTTAGTTTTTGCGCTATATGGCGTTTTCTACACAGAGTCCCCACTGTCACTGAGACTTGCAATGAAAATCGAGAAAATCCGTTAGGCGAAGGTTTGTTTTTCGGTATAAGGTGTATATATTCTGAAAGTACATTCCGAGACCTTTCAATTGATGTGGGTATCAATACTGCATCCATTTTAGTTTTTGCGCAATATGGCGTTTTCTACCCAGAGTCCCCACTGTCACTGAGACTTGCAACCAAAATCGAGAAAATCCGTTAGGCGAAGGTTTGTTTTCCGGCATATGGTGTATATATTCTGAAAGTACATTTCGAGACCTTTCAATTGATGTGGGTATCAATACTGCATCCATTTTAGTTTTTGCGCAATATGGCGTTTTCTACACAGAGTCCCCACTGTCACTGAGACTTGCAAGGAAAATCGAGAAAATCCGTTAGGCGAAGTTTTTTTTTCCGGAATATGGTGTATATATTCTGAAAGTACATTTCGATACCTTTCAATTGATGTGGGTATCAATACTGCATCCATTTTAGTTTTTGCGCAATATGGCGTTTTCTACACAGAGTCCCCACTGTCACTGAGACTTGCAAGGAAAATCGAGAAAATCCGTTAGGCGAAAGTTTGTTTTTCGGCATAGGGTGTATATATTCTGAAAGTACATTTCGAGACCTTTCAATTGATGTGGGTATCAATACTGCATCCATTTTAGTTTTTGCGCAATATGGCGTTTTCTACACAGAGTCCCCACTGTCACTGAGACTTGCAAGGAAAATCGAGAAAATCCGTTTAGCAAAGTTTTTTATTCGGTATAAGGTATATATATTCTGAAAGTACGTTTCGAGACCTTTCAATTGATGTGGGTCTCCATACTGCATCCATTTTAGTTTTTGCGCTATATGGCGTTTTCTACACAGAGTCCCCACTGTCACTGAGACTTGCAATGAAAATCGAGAAAATCCGTTAGGCGAAGGTTTGTTTTCCGGCATATGGTGTGTATATTCTGAAAGTACATTTCGAGACCTTTCAATTGATGTGCGTATCAATACTGCATCCATTTTAGTTTTTGCGCAATATGGCGTTTTCTACCCAGAGTCCCCACTGTCACTGAGACTTGCAATGAAAATCGAGAAAATCCGTTAGGCGAAGGTTTGTTTTTCGGATATGGTGTGTATATTCTGAAAGTACATTTTGAGACCTTTCAATTGATGTGGGTCTCCATACTGCATCCATTTTAGTTTTTGCGCAATATGGCGTTTTCTACACAGAGTCCCCACTTTTTTCCACAACATGGCGTTTTCTACACAGACTCCCCATTGTCACTGGAAAATCGAGAAAATCCGTTTAGCAAAGTTTTTTCTTCGGTATAAGGTGTATATATTCTGAAAGTACGTTTCGAGACCTTTCAATTGATGTGGGTCTCCATACTGCGTCCATTTTAGTTTTTGCGCAATATGGCGTTTTCTACCCAGAGTCCCCACTGTCACTGAGACTTGCAATGAAAATCGAGAAAATCCGTTAGGCGAAGGTTGGTTTTTCGGCATAGGGTGTATATATTCTGAAAGTACATTTCGAGACCTTTCAATTGATGTGGGTCTCCATACTGCATCCATTTTAGTTTTTGCGGAATATGGCGTTTTCTACACAGAGTCCCCACTGTCACTGATACTTGCAAGGAAAATCGAGAAAGTCCGTTTAGCAAAGTTTTTTCTTCGGTATAAGGTGTATATATTCTGAAAGTACGTTTCGAGACCTTTCAATTGATGTGGGTCTTCATACTGCATCCATTTTAGTTTTTGCGCTATATGGCGTTTTCTACACAGAGTCACCACTGTCACTGAGACTTGCAATGAAAATCGAGAAAATCCGTTAGGCGAAGGTTTGTTTTTCGGTATAAGGTGTATATATTCTGAAAGTACATTCCGAGACCTTTCAATTGATGTGGGTATCAATACTGCATCCATTTTAGTTTTTGCGCAATATGGCGTTTTCTACCCAGAGTCCCCACTGTCACTGAGACTTGCAACCAAAATCGAGAAAATCCGTTAGGCGAAGGTTTGTTTTCCGGCATATGGTGTATATATTCTGAAAGTACATTTCGAGACCTTTCAATTGATGTGGGTATCAATACTGCATCCATTTTAGTTTTTGCGCAATATGGCGTTTTCTACACAGAGTCCCCACTGTCACTGAGACTTGCAACCAAAATCGAGAAAATCCGTTAGGCGAAGGTTTGTTTTTCGGCATATGGTGTATATATTCTGAAAGTACATTTCGAGACCTTTCAATTGATGTGGGTATCAATACTGCATCCATTTTAGTTTTTGCACAATATGGCGTTTTCTACACAGAGTTGTGGGTATCAATACTGCATCCATTTTAGTTTTTGCGCAATATGGCGTTTTCTACACAGAGTCCCCACTTTTTTCCACAACATGTCGTTTTCTACACAGACTCCCCATTGTCACTGGAAAATCGAGAAAATCCGTTTAGCAAAGTTTTTTCTTCGGTATAAGGTGTATATATTCTGAAAGTACATTTCGAGACCTTTCAATTGATGTGGGTCTCCATACTGCATCCATTTTAGTTTTTGCGCAATATGGCGTTTTCTACCCAGAGTCCCCACTGTCACTGAGACTTGCAATGAAAATCGAGAAAATCCGTTAGGCGAAGGTTTGTTTTTCGGCATATGGTGTATATATTCTGAAAGTACATTTCGAGACCTTTCAATTGATGTGGGTATCAATACTGCATCCATTTTAGTTTTTGCGCAATATGGCGTTTTCTACACAGAGTCCCCACTGTCACTGAGACTTGCAAGGAAAATCGAGAAAATCCGTTTGTTTTTCGGAATATGGTGTGTATATTCTGAAAGTACATTTCGAGACCTTTCAATTGATGTGGGTATCAATACTGCATCCATTTTAGTTTTTGCGCAATATGGCGTTTTCCATTTTAGTTTTTGCGGAATATGGCGTTTTCTACACAGAGTCCCCACTGTCACTGATACTTGCAAGGAAAATCGAGAAAGTCCGTTTAGCAAAGTTTTTTCTTCGGTATAAGGTGTATATATTCTGAAAGTACGTTTCGAGACCTTTCAATTGATGTGGGTCTTCATACTGCATCCATTTTAGTTTTTGCGCTATATGGCGTTTTCTACACAGAGTCACCACTGTCACTGAGACTTGCAATGAAAATCGAGAAAATCCGTTAGGCGAAGGTTTGTTTTTCGGTATAAGGTGTATATATTCTGAAAGTACATTCCGAGACCTTTCAATTGATGTGGGTATCAATACTGCATCCATTTTAGTTTTTGCGCAATATGGCGTTTTCTACCCAGAGTCCCCCACTGTCACTGAGACTTGCAACCAAAATCGAGAAAATCCGTTAGGCGAAGGTTTGTTTTCCGGCATATGGTGTGTATATTCTGAAAGTACATTTCGAGACCTTTCAATTGATGTGGGTATCAATACTGCATCCATTTTAGTTTTTGCGCAATATGGCGTTTTCTACCCAGAGTCCCCACTGTCACTGAGACTTGCAACCAAAATCGAGAAAATCCGTTAGGCGAAGGTTTGTTTTTCGGCATAGGCAGTATATATTCTGAAAGTACATTTGGAGACCTTTCAATTGATGTGCGTATATATACTGCATCCATTTTAGTTTTTGCGCAATATGGCGTTTTCTACACAGAGTCCCCACTTTTTTCCACAACATGGCGTTTTCTACACAGACTCCCCATTGTCACTGGAAAATCGAGAAAATCCGTTTAGCAAAGTTTTTTCTTCGGTATAAGGTGTATATATTCTGAAAGTACATTTCGAGACCTTTCAATTGATGTGGGTCCCCATACTGCATCCATTTTAGTTTTTGCGCAATATGGCGTTTTCTACCCAGAGTCCCCACTGTCACTGAGACTTGCAATGAAAATCGAGAAAATCCGTTAGGCGAAGGTTTGTTTTTCGGAATATGGTGTGTATATTCTGAAAGTACATTCCGAGACCTTTCAATTGATGTGGGTATCAATACTGCATCCATTTTAGTTTTTGCGCAATATGGCGTTTTCTACACAGAGTCCCCACTGTCACTGAGACTTGCAAGGAAAATCGAGAAAGTCCGTTAGGCGAAAGTTTGTTTTTCGGCATAGGGTGTATATATTCTGAAAGTACATTTCGAGACCTTTCAATTGATGTGCGTATAAATACTGCATCAATTTTAGTTTTTGCGCAATATGGCGTTTTCTACACAGAGTCCCCACTTTTTTCCACAACATGGCGTTTTCTACACAGACTCCCCACTGTCACTGGAAAATCGAGAAAATCCGTTTAGCAAAGTTTTTTCTTCGGTATAAGGTGTATATATTCTGAAAGTACGTTTCGAGACCTTTCAATTGATGT
Source organism: Musca vetustissima (assembly GCF_032173495.1). Classification (NCBI taxonomy): domain Eukaryota; kingdom Metazoa; phylum Arthropoda; class Insecta; order Diptera; family Muscidae; genus Musca; species Musca vetustissima. The sequence continues at coordinate 4,448 of NW_026878352.1, read as the reverse complement.
GGGTCTCCATACTGCATCCATTTTAGTTTTTGCGCTATATGGCGTTTTCCGTTAGGCGAAGGTTTGTTTTCCGGCATATGGTGTGTATATTCTGAAAGTACATTTCGAGACCTTTCAATTGATGTGGGTATCAATACTGCATCCATTTTAGTTTTTGCGCAATATGGCGTTTTCTACCCAGAGTCCCCACTGTCACTGAGACTTGCAACCAAAATCGAGAAAATCCGTTAGGCGAAGGTTTGTTTTTCGGCATAGGCAGTATATATTCTGAAAGTACATTTCGAGACCTTTCAATTGATGTGCGTATCAATACTGCATCCATTTTAGTTTTTGCGCAATATGGCGTTTTCTACCCAGAGTCCCCACTGTCACTGAGACTTGCAACCAAAATCGAGAAAATCCGTTAGGCGAAGGTTTGTTTTTCGGCATAGGCAGTATATATTCTGAAAGTACATTTCGAGACCTTTCAATTGATGTGCGTATCAATACTGCATCCATTTTAGTTTTTGCGCAATATGGCGTTTTCTACACAGAGTCCCCACTTTTTTCCACAACATGGCGTTTTCTACACAGACTGCCCATTGTCACTGGAAAATCGAGAAAATCCGTTTAGCAAAGTTTTTTCTTCGGTATAAGGTGTATATATTCTGAAAGTACATTTCGAGACCTTTCAATTGATGTGGGTCTCCATACTGCATCCATTTTAGTTTTTGCGCAATATGGCGTTTTCTACACAGAGTCCCCACTGTCACTGAGACTTGCAAGGAAAATCGAGAAAATCCGTTAGGCGAAGGTTTGTTTTTCGGCATATGGTGTGTATATATTCTGAAAGTACATTTCGAGACCTTTCAATTGATGTGGGTATCAATACTGCATCCATTTTAGTTTTTGCGCAATATGGCGTTTTCTACACAGAGTCCCCACTGTCACTGAGACTTGCAAGGAAAATCGAGAAAATCCGTTAGGCGAAGGTTTGTTTTTCGGCATATGGTGTATATATTCTGAAAGTACATTTCGAGACCTTTCAATTGATGTGCGTATCAATACTGCATCCATTTTAGTTTTTGCGCAATATGGCGTTTTCTACACAGAGTCCCCACTTTTTTCCACAACATGGCGTTTTCTACACAGACTCCCCATTGTCACTGGAAAATCGAGAAAATCCGTTTAGCAAAGTTTTTTCTTCGGTATAAGGTGTATATATTCTGAAAGTACATTTCGAGACCTTTCAATTGATGTGGGTCTCCATACTGCATCCATTTTAGTTTTTGCGCAATATGGCGTTTTCTACCCAGAGTCCCCACTGTCACTGAGACTTGCAATGAAAATCGAGAAAATCCGTTAGGCGAAGGTTTGTTTTTCGGAATATGGTGTGTATATTCTGAAAGTACATTCCGAGACCTTTCAATTGATGTGGGTATCAATACTGCATCCATTTTAGTTTTTGCGCAATATGGCGTTTTCTACACAGAGTCCCCACTGTCACTGAGACTTGCAAGGAAAATCGAGAAAGTCCGTTAGGCGAAAGTTTGTTTTTCGGCATAGGGTGTATATATTCTGAAAGTACATTTCGAGACCTTTCAATTGATGTGCGTATAAATACTGCATCAATTTTAGTTTTTGCGCAATATGGCGTTTTCTACACAGAGTCCCCACTTTTTTCCACAACATGGCGTTTTCTACACAGACTCCCCACTGTCACTGGAAAATCGAGAAAATCCGTTTAGCAAAGTTTTTTCTTCGGTATAAGGTGTATATATTCTGAAAGTACGTTTCGAGACCTTTCAATTGATGTGGGTCTCCATACTGCATCCATTTTAGTTTTTGCGCTATATGGCGTTTTCCGTTAGGCGAAGGTTTGTTTTTTTTCGGCATATGGTGTGTATATTCTGAAAGTACATTTCGAGACCTTTCAATTGATGTGGGTATCAATACTGCATCCATTTTAGTTTTTGCGCAATATGGCGTTTTCTACCCAGAGTCCCCACTGTCACTGAGACTTGCAACCAAAATCGAGAAAATCCGTTAGGCGAAGGTTTGTTTTTCGGCATAGGCAGTATATATTCTGAAAGTACATTTCGAGACCTTTCAATTGATGTGCGTATCAATACTGCATCCATTTTAGTTTTTGCGCAATATGGCGTTTTCTACCCAGAGTCCCCACTGTCACTGAGACTTGCAACCAAAATCGAGAAAATCCGTTAGGCGAAGGTTTGTTTTTCGGCATAGGCAGTATATATTCTGAAAGTACATTTCGAGACCTTTCAATTGATGTGCGTATCAATACTGCATCCATTTTAGTTTTTGCGCAATATGGCGTTTTCTACACAGAGTCCCCACTTTTTTCCACAACATGGCGTTTTCTACACAGACTGCCCATTGTCACTGGAAAATCGAGAAAATCCGTTTAGCAAAGTTTTTTCTTCGGTATAAGGTGTATATTATCTGAAAGTACGTTTCGAGACCTTTCAATTGATGTGGGTCTCCATACAGCATCCATTTTAGTTTTTGCGCTATATGGCGTTTTCTACACAGAATCGCCACTGTCACTGAGACTTGCAATGAAAATCGAGAAAATCCGTTAGGCGAAGGTTTGTTTTCCGGCATATGGTGTGTATATTCTGAAAGTACATTTCGAGACCTTTCAATTGATGTGCGTATCAATACTGCATCCATTTTAGTTTTTGCGCAATATGGCGTTTTCTACACAGAGTCCCCACTTTTTTCCACAACATGGCGTTTTCTACACAGACTCCCCATTGTCACTGGAAAATCGAGAAAATCCGTTTAGCAAAGTTTTTTCTTCGGTATAAGGTGTATATATTCTGAAAGTACATTTCGAGACCTTTCAATTGATGTGGGTCTCCATACTGCATCCATTTTAGTTTTTGCGCAATATGGCGTTTTCTACCCAGAGTCCCCACTGTCACTGAGACTTGCAATGAAAATCGAGAAAATCCGTTAGGCGAAGGTTTGTTTTTCGGAATATGGTGTGTATATTCTGAAAGTACATTTCGAGACCTTTCAATTGATGTGCGTATCAATACTGCATCCATTTTAGTTTTTGCGCAATATGGCGTTTTCTACACAGAGTCCCCACTGTCACTGAGACTTGCAAGGAAAATCGAGAAAGTCCGTTAGGCGAAAGTTTGTTTTTCGGCATAGGGTGTATATATTCTGAAAGTACATTTCGAGACCTTTCAATTGATGTGGGTCTCCATACTGCATCCATTTTAGTTTTTGCGCAATATGGCGTTTTCTACACAGAGTCCCCACTGTCACTGAGACTTGCAAGGAAAATCGAGAAAATCCGTTAGGCAAAGTTTGTTTTTCGGCATAGGGTGTATATATTCTGAAAGTACATTTCGAGACCTTTCAATTGATGTGCGTATCAATACTGCATCCATTTTAGTTTTTGCGCAATATGGCGTTTTCTACACAGAGTCCCCACTTTTTTCCACAACATGGCGTTTTCTACACAGACTCCCCATTGTCACTGGAAAATCGAGAAAATCCGTTTAGCAAAGTTTTTTCTTCGGTATAAGGTGTATATATTCTGAAAGTACATTTCGAGACCTTTCAATTGATGTGGGTTTCCATACTGCATCCATTTTAGTTTTTGCGGAATATGGCGTTTTCTACACAGAGTCCCCATTGTCACTGAGACTTGCACGGAAAATCGATAAAATCCGTTTGGCGAAAGTTTGTTTTTTGGCATATGGTGTGTATATTCTGAAAGTACATTTCGAGACCTTTCAATTGATGTGGGTATCAATACTGCATCCATTTTAGTTTTTGCGCAATATGGCGTTTTCTACCCAGAGTCCCCACTGTCACTGAGACTTGCAACCAAAATCGAGAAAATCCGTTAGGCGAAGGTTTGTTTTTCGGCATATGGTGTGTATATTCTGACAGTACATTTTGAGACCTTTCAATTGATGTGGGTCTCCATACTGCATCCATTTTAGTTTGCGCAATATGGCGTTTTCTACACAGAGTCCCCACTTTTTTCCACAACATGGCGTTTTCTACACAGACCCACTGGAAAATCGAGAAAATCCGTTTAGCAAAGTTTTTTCTTCGGTATAAGGTGTATATATTCTGAAAGTACATTTCGAGACCTTTCAATTGATGTGGGTTTCCATACTGCATCCATTTTAGTTTTTGCGGAATATGGCGTTTTCTACACAGAGTCCCCATTGTCACTGAGACTTGCACGGAAAATCGATAAAATCCGTTTGGCGAAAGTTTGTTTTTTGGCATATGGTGTGTATATTCTGAAAGTACATTTCGAGACCTTTCAATTGATGTGGGTATCAATACTGCATCCATTTTAGTTTTTGCGCAATATGGCGTTTTCTACCCAGAGTCCCCACTGTCACTGAGACTTGCAATGAAAATCGAGAAAATCCGTTAGGCGAAGGTTTGTTTTTCGGAATATGGTGTGT
>NW_026878351.1:0-10456 GCF_032173495.1 Musca vetustissima | reverse complement strand
CAGATTATGAAAGAGGGGCTAAAAAAGAAGACACATGTCTATGTTACTTCCCGATGTAAAGTTTCAAAACGCAGATACATGTGTATTCTTTTTTCAGCCCCTCTTTCATAATCTGTTGGAATTTCCCGGTAATTATTTTTGTGTTGCACAGTGTTATTTAAGTCTTACAATTAAATTTAAGATTTTAAAGAACAAACACCAGACTTTATCTGGGTTAATTAGAACTGTAACAATTGGATTTATGTAAGAAACTTAAAATACGTGAGTATATTTTTAGATCAAGAAATATATTATTATTTGGTATTTATTATTATTATTTTGATACATTTTGCAAGCCAGAACACTCTGTTTTGTTGTTGAGAGTAGTGGAAAGTGGCATATACAAGTACATGCGTAAGTTTTCGCGTGTTTGAATAAGATCTTATATCCACACACCCACGAGCATACTTGCCGGAATCTTACAATACATCATATATATGATGATTCTTTCTTTGGATGATCTTTGAAACTTTTAATTGTAACTTCGTAAAAGTTGTAGAACATCAACATTCTTGGTAACAATGCACTACCACCGATGGCCATAGACAATAGGAATAACATCCACATCAAAATTTGATGTTGAAGTCATATGCCAACCAACACACAAGTAGAATATTTATTTTGATGTTAACCCACCGACAACAATGTGGCAACAACTTCACCACCAACAACAACAACACCAATATTTGAATGCATAATTATGCTGCTGTTTGCCAGCAAGGATGTTGGGTTTGTTGCTAAAACTAATAACTTTCCATACCTCGTTGCTGTTGCTTTTCTTGCAATCATTCACAACGGATGTCGTCGACTTCAACTATGGACACCATGCGGCTAGTCATATTAAATAACTCTGTCTCAACTTCAAATCCTCTCAACGTGACAGCAACGATGACATAAATTGTTAAATATAGTCTACTGGTCGTAGGATGCCGCTCCTTTTCACAAACTTATTTTGCAACAACATCATTCTTGTCACTCATACTTATATGTAACTGACTTTTCTTCCGCTCCAATCGTTTCACAATTAAAAATGACATGAAATTATGTTAGGAGTCAAATGCTTTTTTCTTTAACAATATAAAGCGCTGAGAAATAGATATATCCAGAAGCATATAATAAAAGCACATAATGCCGTTCACATCATATGCAATTGACCTGATTGCGTTTCAATGTAGGAAAGTTATTTAATAGAAAATATGTCAATAATGTCGGACAAAATTATAAATGGTACCTATATAAATGACCGGTAAGAAATAACTTGCACATCAAATTCTTGACAAAATTCAGATCACTTCGAATTTTATGTTGCCGCCTTTAGGCGGTGTACAGTAAATTCATTGCTAAATTATTAAACAAGTAAAGAAGTGTCAGTCGGCGTTGCCGACAGATATATACCCTTACCTTATGGTTTGCGGAGGAGATCTTCGGAGTTATAAACAGTTTTTATAACCTCAACCATAGTATGGAGGGTATATTAATTTTGTCATTCCGTTTGTAACTCATCGAAATATTCATTTACGACTCTATAATATATATATATATATTCTTGATAATGGTAAATAAGACGATCTAGCCATTCCGACCCTATAAAGTATATATTTTCTTGATCAGGGTAAAATAAGACAATCTAGCCATGTCCGTCCGTCCGTCTGTTGTAATCACGCTATCTTCTGAAGAAATTGAGATAGGGTGCTGAAAATTTGCATAGGGCTGTCTTTTGTCTGCAGGCAGGTCAAGTGGGATATATCAGTCCACGTTTAGGCATAGCTCCCATATAAGGTCTTGTGCGCGTTCTTCAACTAAATTCGCTGAAATTTGGTACATTGGGTTCTTATTGGGTATTAAATGTCTCCACAAAAAATTATAAATATAGGTCCACTTTTTCTGGTAGCCCCCATATAACGGTACCTCCTAATTTTCAGTATTTTCGGGGTTTTGATCGTATTTTTCCACCGAATTGGCTGAAATTTAGTGTTTTAAGTTCTTATTAGGTTCCAAATCTCTCCACAAAAAATTATGAATATAAGTAAATTTTTTCTGGTAGCCCCCATATAAGGGTACCCCCAATTTTCGATATTTTGGCGTTCTTGAGCGCGTTTTTCAACCGAATTCGTAACAAATCTCCCTACCAAAATATAACCCCCATATAACCCCCTATTTTATATTAAAATAGTTATCTGATTTGTTCCGCGTTTTGGGTTTGGTTCTAAGACTCTGTTGTAATCATTTCGCCTGCGGAGGATATCGAGATAAAAAACTAGAACGTAAGTTTCGATAATGAACTATATATGAAATATAGCCCAGATTTAGGTTTACGATTATTCACATCGAAAGGGATCGTGCGCACTAGCCAGCCAGACAGACGAACAACGGACGGACGGACATGTGTAAATCGACTCCAAATTTTCTGAATCGAATTTGGTCTAAAGAAACATGAGGTCTAAAACCATTATTTCGATGAGGCACATTTCCACCTTATCAAAGTGTATATACCCTCATAAGCTCTAAGGCTGAGGGTATAAAAATATGTTTTAGCGGTAAATATCAGTTAATAGATGATAGGAAAAAGAGGCAATGGAAATTAGGCAATTGATTAAAAATTATAAGCATCATTTTTCATACAAACGTTTGTGCTGTCACAGCCCAGCCTAAATTTCGACTAGCTCATTCGACGTTATTCACCACAAAAGTAAAACACATGTATTTATATGCATGTTACCGAAATACGTCAACGTACCGATTTGTATACCCTTCAACACACTGTGGTACAGGGTATTATGTCTTTGTGCATATGTTTGTAACAGGCAAAAATAATCGAGATAGACCCATGGTTCCTTTTTAGAATATGCATGGAATCACTCCCGTCCGTCTGTCCATGTTAAATTGTAAACAAAGTACAGGTCGCAGTTTTGATTCGAATTTGGTGCAGCTCATTTTTTTGGCCCAAGGACGAACCCTATTGAAATTGGGAAAAATCGGTTCAGATTTAGATATAGCTCCCATATATATTTTCGTCCGATTTAAGGTAAATGGTGCACCAAAGTGGCTATATATCTTTCGATTTGCACGAAAATTTGCATGACGTACTGAATTGAGCCTAGAGTGACGTTTGCCATGTTTCGTGAAAATCGGTCCAGATTCAGATATAGCTCCCATATATAGCTTTGTCCGATTTTATGTAAATAGTATACCAAAGTCCCTATATATCTTTCGATTTGCACGAAATTTGGCATGATGTACTGAATTGAGCCTAGAGTGACGTTTGCCAAGTTTCGTGAAAATCAGTCCAGATTTAGATATAGCTCCCTTATATATTATCGATTGATTTTAAGTAATTGATGCACCAAGGAACCAATATATGGCTGATAGGAACAAAACGTACTGAAGTAGTATAACCTAACCTGTGACAAGTGACAAGAAATCGGTTCATATTTGGATATAGCTTCCATATATATATATATATATATATAAAATCGTACGATTTTAAGTAAATGGTGCATTAAACTCCTCATGTTTTTCAGATTGACATGAAATTTTGCACATCGTACAAAACTTAGCATAGAATAGCGTAACAAACGAATAACATGTTTATGGATTGATCTTAGTCGATTCACATTTAGATAAATATTACATATTTTAGTTCATCTAATTTCATGTTAACGGTCCTGTTTAATATACCCATAGTGGTGAAGGGTATCATATAGTCGGCCCCGTCCGACTTTACTACTTTCCTTACTGGTTAAAGTTGAAAAAATTCAGCTATAACAAAGTATTTTTTTTTTATTTGTTGAAAAAAGAAACAAGATATAAAGAAAATATGAAATTTTCATGTTTGTATTTAGGTGACGTTGTTATAGGGTTTGTTGAACGTCCGTATTACCCAAATACGCAAGGACCTTATTTACTTGAGTGTCAATTGAAAACGGTGAAATGGATAAAACATTTTCTTAAATATCCGAAAAATGTCTACATTTATAGAAAAACAAAATTTTCAATGACTGGAATTCTATTTTCAAAAGACAAAAAATCCAAAATACCCATTGTCAATGGCAAAATGTTTTGTACGGTCATATGTCGAATCTTTTAACTAAACAAAATAGCGAAACAAAATTAAAAAATTATATGAAAAAAATTACAAATTTATAATTTTTTACGTCTTGTTTCTATTTCCAACAAAAGAAAAAAACAGAACTAAGTTTTGTCATAGTTGAATTTTTTCGATTTTGAAAATTCGTACGTCGACGTAATTCGGTGACATTCATATCATGGTACAATTATAAAAAGTTAAAAGCAAAATCCAGCTGATTTGATTCCAACGTTATACATGTTTTTAAAAATGACCCAACAGGAAAATTGGGTAGCATAAAATTCGAAATCGTTATTTACTAAATGTCCTCCCGTATTCAATTTACTCAATCTGCCTGCTGGGAAAGTTTGAGGAAGCAAATCTTTCTTCGTGGACTCGCATTTCCCAGAATTCAGTGGCAATGGCTCAATTAGAGGAATGATGTGGAATCGATAGAAATATTAATTTGATAGATTTTCAATCATGTTTTTCAATTTTATTTTAACAATTCGAAAAAAATAACATTTTTAAAATTAAATTTAATTTTATAAGTTTGTTTATATTTTTCTGTCAAATGACGTTGACACTAGTATTACTTACAAAAACAAAACCATATGGAAATATGGTTGTTGTATCGTTTTTGTACAACAACACTTGCTGTTACCTTTTATTATTATACCATGTGTTTTACTTTTGTGGTGAATGACGTCGAACGAGCTAGTCGAAATTTAGGTAGGTCTGTTATATTTTTATTTGGGTAACATTTATTGACATAAATGTATTTTACCCGTATTAAAAAATTGTACGCATACGCATGAATTTAGGTACGAACCTGAAGAAAATATGAAATTTTCAGTGAGAATAAGAAATATTTAGAAAATTGGTATTATTTTTCAGTTTGTTCAGTTCTGTAAGAGATATGGATTCGACGAACTTAGGTAGTACGGTGGCACAAAACATTTTGTCAAGATAGGGGAGTTGAATATTTTTATACGCCTCGTAGGTAACGTTCTTAAAACCAAACGAGTATTTGAGTTCTATCAAGTCCCTGCTTTGCAAAAAGTGTAAAAAATTACTTACTTGTTGTCATCCAATTCATATTTCTCCCAACGAAATTTCTGAAGACAACGTTATTCTTTATTTTGCCATGGTGAACCATATTTCATTTCAGAACACAATTCTACTACTTTATGCCACGAATGGCAATTTATTTGTACATACATCAAAATATTGTCCACCAATTGTTTGCAATATGAAAAGCCAATAAAATTTGTATATATAAATATACACGTGTGTCTAAAAGCTTCTATACTGTACACATGTAACCAACCGCACTCGCGGTTCGAGTGTTCCAATAAAAATCATGCAAGACGTTAAAAATGCCAACAACAAAAGGCAGGAAACGGTATATGGAATTTCATACCCTAAATATTTTTCCCGAAATGTATTATTGTTCCGGAGACTGACAAGTCATAAAATAAACAGCTGTACTAGAAAAAATTAGAGAAACAATGTTTGAGGCTATTCTAGTAGTTATAACGCCAATACTGTTATATTTGATTAGTAAACATGATCGGGTTACCGGGTTAAATTACTTTTTGAGAATTAATTTGATAATTTAACCCCACTGGGTTAACGATCGGTTATAATTTTTTATACCCTTCACCCCACTGTGGTACAGGGTATTATGTCTTTGTGCATATGTTTGTAACAGGCGAAAGGAATCGAGATGTACCCATGGTTCCATTTGAGAATATGCATAGAATCACTTTCAGGCCGTCCGTCCATGTATGTTTGTGAACAAAGTACAGGTCACATTTATGATCCGATTTGGATGAAATTTGACAAAGTTCACATATTTGGGCCAAGGTCGAACCTTATTGAAATTGGAGAAAATCGGTTCGGATTTAGATATAGCTCCCATATATAGTTTCGTCCGATTGCCAAGTTTTGCTGAAATCGATCCAGATTTATTATAGCTCCCATATATAGTTTCGTCCGACTTTATGTAAATGGTGCACCAAACTCCCAATATTGGTCCGATATAAACAAAATTTTGCACAGCGTACTGAATTCAGTCCAGTTTGAAATCTATGAAGTTTTCCTTGAAATCGGTCCAGATATATATATATATATATATATTTTTGCGATTGTGACAAAATTTTGAACAGCATACTGAATTAAGTCCAGTTTGACGTGCTTGAAATTGGTTCATTGTTGAAATTGGTTCAGATTTCTCCAATACAAAATTTTGCCGGACTACATAAAAATGTTACTCTAACGATACACTAATTCACTATATTGATTTAGCCATGTACGTATGTCGTTGAAACCCAGCTGCGGTAATTTAAATCAATAATATGGCACAGAACCGTACTCGAAGTAATAAAGATCCGTGTTTTCTTGTTTAGTATTAAAATTGGAATTGATGCATGGTAGCCCATTTTGTAGTCATCTCTAACGTTTCTATTATATACCTATTTTCCGTATTAAATATTACATCCTCGAATAGATTTCGCTATTAATTATTTAATTTAACAATTCATGAAGGATTATCATATGAAGTAAAAATCGAAATTAGTTCCAATGAAACCAATATAAAACCCGTACCTCATTCAATTCATTTAATTTCCATATTTATAAATGTAATTATGAAAAATTTAATTTGTATGGCATCCCAAAAAAAAATCAACAAATAAACAAATAAATACTTTGTACAGAAAATATCAATGCAGCCATTTAACGTGGGATACTTCGTCGCATTGCAATTCATTTTGCCTATTTTGTTGCAATATTTGAGAACAATTATTACGGTCATTTGCCTTTTTCATAGATTTGTTGCTGGAGCCATTGAAAATATTTGCGAATAATTTCGTTATCGTATTATTGAAAACAATTGCAAAGGTAAAAATTGTGAATGAAATTGCATTGAATCAATGTTTGCATTTTACAAAAAAATATGAAATAGAATCGTGAATGGCAAACGTTATAAATATTATTTTTGAAACAAACATTAGACAAATGCGTTTGTATGTAGATGTGCATATGTGAAATATAGAGATAGCTACACAAACAGAACTATGTTTGGCCAAAAAAAGTTCTGTAATAATACAAACGTTGTTTGCAGATCGCAATCATTTATTTGCTCATCATTAGACCTCGGATTTTGCATATTTGCATATTTTTTAATAATGAAGATATCGAAATTCTGATTGGACACAAATTCGTTTCAAAGGATTTAGAATTATTTGAAGGGTTCATATTTTTTAATTTTTTGCATATTTGCATATTTTGCATATGCACGAGATATGCAAAAAATATGCAAAATATGCAAAAAATATGCAAAATATGCAAAAAATATGCAAAATATGCAAAATATATGCAAAATATGCAAAAAATATGCAAAATATGCAAAATATATGCAAAATATGCAAAAAATATGCAAAATATGCTAGGTCGATATGCAATAAATATGCAAAATATATGCATAAAATATGCAAAATATAGGCCAAATATGCAAAAATATGCAAAATATAGGCCAAATATGCAAAAATATGCAAAATATGCAAAAAATATGCAAAATATGCAAAATATGCAAACATATGCAAAATATGCAAAATATATGCACAATATGCAAACATATGCAAAATATGCAAAAATATGCAAAATATGCAAAAATATGCAAAATATGCAAAAATATGCAAACATATACAAAATATATGCAAAATATGCAAACTATATGCAAAATATGCAAAATATGCAAAAATATGCATAATATGCAAAATATATGCAAAATATGCAAAAATATGCAAAATATGCAAAAATATGCATAATATGCATAATATGCAAAAATATGCAAACATATGCAAAATATATGCAAAATATATGCAAAATATGCAAAATATATGCAAAATATATGCAAAATATGCAAACATATGCAAAATATGCAAACATATGCAAAATATGCAAACATATGCAAAATATGCAAACATATGCAAAATATGCAAAAATATGCAAAATATGCAAAATATATGCAAAATATGCAAAATATGCAAACATATGCAAAAATATGCAAAATATGCAAAAAAAATATGCACGGTGTGCTAGGTCAATATGCGAGAAATATGCAAAAAATATGAAAAATATTGGCAAAAATATGCAAAATATGAGCAACATATTTCACATATGCAATTATTTTAATCAAAAAAAAAAAGAGATTTTTCATGGTAGTTTTCGAATTTGTGTGCTTTCTTTATTTTTAACCTATAGAAATCTAATTTTGTATGTATGCGTTTCATGGTTCAACTGTTAGATTTTTGGGGCATTATGAAAAATTTGCTAAATATATGTATAAAACATGCAAACATATTTAACCGTTATATGGCGATATACTAAAACGTGGACCGATATATCCCATTTCCAATACCAAACATCCTAGGAGTAATAATAATATATGTGCAAAATTTCAAAGTTCTATCTTTAATAGTGCGACCTAGCATACCGTGCATATTTTTTGCATATTTTGCATATTTTTTGCATATTTTTGCATATTTTGCATATGTTTGCATATTTTTGCATATTTTGCATATTTTGCATATTTTTGCATATTTTGCATATTTTGCATATTTTTTGCATATTTTGCATATTTTTGCATATTTGGCATATTTTGCATATATTTTGCATATTTTTGCATATTTTGCATATTTTGCATTTTGCATATATTTTGCATATTTTTGCATATTTTGCATATGTTTGCATATATTTTGCATATGTTTGCATATTTTGCATATGTTTGCATATTTTTGCATATTTTGCATATGTTTGCATATTTTTTTGCATATTTTTTGCATATTTTGCATATATTTTGCATATTTTGCATATTTTTATTTTTGCATATTTTGCATATGTTTGCATATTTTGCATATTTTTGCATATTTTGCATATTTTTGCATATTTTGCATATTTTTCATATTTTTGCATATTTTTATCGACAATGCATATTTTGTATATTTTTTGCATATATTTAACACATATCGACCTAGCATACCGTGCATATTTTTTGCATATTTTGCATATTTTTGCATATTTTGCATATTTTTTGCATTTTTGCATATTTTTTGCATATTTTGCATATTTTTTGCATATTTTGCATATTTTTTGCATATTTTGCATATTTTTTGCATATTTTGCATATTTTTTGCATTTTTTGCATATATTGCATATTTTTTGCATATATTTTGCATATTTTTTGCCCCATATATTTGTGATTAACATGGTTTTTAATAGAGAGAATCTAAATAGACCATTATTAGTTCGATCGATTAGGTAATTAATCCAATACCCCAAATTATTTTATAAATCTAAAACTACAAACGGAATTTATCAAAAAAAAAAAAAAAAATAAAAAATAAAAATCTAGCCGATTTTTCAAATATACTATACTTTCTAGCAATAGAACCAATCATTTCAAATGTTTACGATTTTCAACCGGCTGGCAAATGAGCACATATTATGTTAAAGACTTGTAACTTCGCATACATGTATTTGATCACTCAAAGAAGAAGAAAATAAATTCACAAAGTATTGTTTTTATTTTTTATAATTAAAGGAAGTACTTCTTTTCGACGGCGGGTATGATTGCCGATCACTGGAACATGGGAATTTCAAAATTCTAGGATTATTGATTTCGCTTGAAAAAAGAGTTCAAGAGTTTTTGCGATTTTTTATATTGTGCATATGTGAAATATTGCGACAGGCAAGAAAAAAAAGTTCTGTAATAATACAAACGTTGTCAGTTAAATTTTGCGCACTCATATAAATGAAAAATGGTTAAAATAATTAAAGAATTCAGAACACTTAATGTGAATATTGTACCAGTATTTGAGAGAGGGTGATTTTACCCGTTTGCCTTTCTCCTCTTTAGACAGTGATATAATTTTTTACGAAGATTTCAAAGAGGTTTTAGGAGACTCGTCATCGTCTAAATCTAAATCCCTGGGCTCAAGTTTCTTTTTACCCAACTATTTACTCATTTTTTGGAACAGAGAAGGTGGGGTAATCAAAACTAATAGGGAATATTTTAGAAAATGAAATACATATAACGTACAAGCTAGCAACTGTAGTATGATTCCGAATTAATTATTTTACCAATTTAATGAAGTTTAGGATATATACATATACCCCTCTAATAAAATTATTTTTGATTTCATAGAACTGGTACACTAAAGACCCTAAGTTTGACCAATTGATATAAAACTTCGCATATATTTCGGAATGACATGTATATGGTTTGATTCATAGCTATATTGCACAACTATTTTGTTCATTCGTTTCATGCCCCAATTCAATACA
>NW_026878350.1:0-10608 GCF_032173495.1 Musca vetustissima | reverse complement strand
TTGGTAGCTGGTCAGTGGAAACACTATGACGCTTATGGTGAAACGTCGATTGTTAAAATTGCAGCGATGATGGTGGTGGTGGAAGCCAATGATGGCCATCAGCCATTCGGGGTACAAAAATTATGAAAATTTAAACATCACTTGTTGTTTGGGTTGTTTCCTCGTGGAAGCAAAAAAAAAGACAAACGAATAAAACGATGTTTTAAGACATTCATGCCGCCGCATCACAATCATAAAACTTTTTTTTCAGTTGAACATCTCGTGTATGGTGGCAGGCAGGCAGGTTGGCATAGGAAGGAGTATTGTTTGCAAAAGTTCCCTCCTAATAGAGTTATTATAATATGAAAGCGTTATGATAGTGAGTCAGACTGTCAGGCAATTGTAGGCTCCTTCCACCACGAAATGTTCAGGCAAGGTAGCGCCAAAGAAAAAAAGGAACAAAAATCAGCATCCCATCACCATCATCATCGTCATCTGAACAATAAAATAGTGAAATTTCCCAAACAACATGGTGGTCATGTTGTGTTGCCACCAAAGTGTTGCAGTCCTGACAAAGCAACAGCAGAAAATGCATCCCAACAATGAGAGTCGTGTAGAGTCTCATAATGCTGATGATGATGCTGCTGTCCATGATGCTGCTGCCAACAATGACGGTGTTCGCAGTAGTACTTATTTCTCACTGTGTGTCTGCAGGTTATCATTTTCTAGCCGTGGCTTTGTATTCCCAATTGCTTCACAAACAAACAAAAAGTCAATTGCAATGGTCTTCGTCCTGGCCAGGCCATTACTGGCAGCTGATTTTTTTTCTTTTTTCCTGCACCAGCAGCAGTTGACTCCAGTTAGGGGTCTATTTAAATTGCTACCTTGAAACTTAATTTGGTTTTCCTTTTTCTCTAAAGGGAAGGGAGCTTCTCCGATGATACTTGGCATTTAAGCGCTGTTCTGTTTGATTTTCTTCTTCACTTTTCCCCATAAAGGAAATCATGATTTGGTGTTCATGTTTTTTTTATTATTTTTTTTTTTAATATGAAAAGTAATAAAATATTTATTACGAAGACAGGTTAAGGAAAGTTTAAATTTTAAGGTCGTTAAATTCACTTTCATTGTGGTTCCTCTATAACAACAACAATTGAAGTATAATTATAATTAATTTTAATATCCAAAGATTTGTTATGTCTCTGAAAGGAATATTTATTTAAAAAGAAATCCAAGCTTTTTAAATGTTCTAAAGAAATTTAAAAAAATTGAAAACATATTTCCTTAATATCAACGCTTGTCACTGAAAAAATATTTTTTTTAAAATCCTTAAAAACGAAGCATAAAAATATTTCTTTTAAAAAATCCTTAAAAATGAAGCATATATTTTTTTTAAATTTAGGCCTGTGTATGGAGCTTAAAAAATATTTTTATATATTTTATTTTTTATATGTGCATATGTTTGTAACAGGCAAAAATAATCGAGATAGACCCATGGTTCCTTTTGAGAATATGCACAGAATCACTTTCTGAGTCGATTTATGCATGTCCGTCCGACCGTTGTCCATGTTTAATTGTAAACAAAGTACAGATCGCATTTATGATCCGATTTGGATGAAATTTGGCACAGCTCATTTATTTGGCCCAAGGACGAACGCTATTGAAATTGGGAAAAATCGGTTCAGATATATATTTTCGTTCGATTTAAGGTAAATGGTGCACCAAAGTCCCTATAAACCTTTCGATTTGTACGAAATTTCGCATAACGTACTGAATTCAGCTTAGAATGATGTCTGCTAAGTTTCGTGGAAATCGGGCCAGATTTAGATATAGCTCCCATATATATATTTTCGTCCGATTTAAGGTAAATTGTATACCAAAGTCCCTATATATCGTTCGATTTGCACGAAATTTGGCATAGCACACTGAATTAAGTCTAGAACGATGTGTGCAATGTTTCTTGAAAATCGGTTCAGATTTAGATATAGCTCCCATATATATTTTCATCCGATTTAAGGTAATTGGTGCATCAAAAACTCTATGTATCTTTCGATTTGCACGAAATTTGGCATAGCGTACTGACTTGCGTCCATAATAATAAGTTTCATGAAAATCGGTTCAGATTTAGATAAAGCTTCCATATATATATCTTCGTCCGATTTAAGGTAAATTTTATACCAAAGTCCCTATATATCATTCGATTTGCACGAAATTCGGCATAGCAAACTGAATTAAGTCTGGAATGGTGTGTGCAAAGTTTCGCGAAAATCGGTCCAGATTTAGATATAGCTCCCATATATATTTTCGTTCGGTTTTATGCAATTGGTGCATCAAAGCCCCTATATGATGTTGCAAAGCTTCGTGAAAAGATCCACAGCTAGGCCGATTGACACAACGTACTGAAGTAATATAAATTAGTCTCTATTACGTTTCCCTGAAATCGGTTCTGATATAGATATATAACAAACACGCGACGTCTGTTAGGATACCCAAAGTGGTGAATGGTATCATATAGTCGGCCCAGTCTGACTATACTACTTTCCTTACTGGTTTTAAATCCCCGCTTGTGCTTAATTTCAAAAGTGGCCAAATTTTGTACATGGAAACCAAATCCCCCTAGTGATGTGCAAAACACACACATATGGGTTAGGTACCTTATTTCTGCACCCATTACAAGAATATCGTTTGTAATAGTTGTGTAGGGTGAAGGGAGGCATTTGTTTTTTATACCCTACACAGGGTATTATAGCTTTGTGCAGCCCCAAAAGTTTGTAACGCCGCGAAATATTAGTCCTAGACCCACCTTTAGGTATACCGATCGTCATATCTCGACTAGCTGAGTCGATCTAGACATGTGTGTCCGTCCGTCCGTCTGTCCATTATAATTTGTAAACACGATACAGGCCACAGTTATGGACCAATATTCACGAAATTGTGCATGTCGGATGGGTTCTGCCCAATGAAGACACCTATTGTTTTTGGAAAAGATCGGTTAATATTTAGGGGGTGAAATGGACCAAAAACTTTATTTTTGTCTGGTCGCTCCAGAGGCCGCAATTATGACCCAAACACAGCGTGGAGAAGGGGATCGGGCCAAAGAATAAGCATGCCTGTTTTGATAAAGATTGGTCATTATTTAGCGCGTCAAATGGACCCTGACTTTTGTGTGGAAAATGACAAAATGTGTATTTTATGGCGTATATATTTACTCCTGAAGGACATAGACCCGAGAACTTGATAGTATATCCAAGAGGAGTGCTTTACCTTTAAATTGATACCAATTGTATTATCGTGTGTACTTGGATGTGGGAGTTACACTTAAATATTTACAGGTCTTTACGTATTCATATATTATTTAGTAACCCATTACCACACTAGAGGGCGGAAATATAGCGCTGATCGCTTTGAAATTTTCCATGAGGATTCAGGTATGGTCATGGAAAACGCCTATAATTTTAGGGGTCATGGACAATGTCCATAATTAGATTTTCGTGGAAGTTGTGTAGGGTATCATATGGTCGGCCCCGTCCGACTATATATATATTTATATATATATATATATATATATATTTTTTTTTTTGTTTGAAAAAGTTTCAATTTTGTTTCCATTGAAGTGGCGGGCTTATGGTTTTGATCACGATTTTTCATAAAGTCGTTCAATGTTTTTTTTGTTTTATGCTCTGAAATGAAATGCTGGAAAACAAAACGGCCTCAAATTATGTACAAGGACTGAGTTTTGGCGGTTGGTCATGGGAAGCGGTGGCATGGTAGTACTTGGGAAGGGGATAATTTTCTGGGCATAAATGTTCGAATGTTTGTTTGATTTCTGATTCTGCAAATTTCGATTGTGTGGCTAAGGCGTCTCTTACTACCATGTGGCGCAGGCGCTGTTCCGACTACATCAGCATAGCTGTGTTACTGTTAATATTTAAAAATCGTTTTTTGTTATTGCTGTTGTTGGCTCTGATGCCCACGTTAATGTTAATGTGGCACTTGAAGTGGTACCACTCTTGTTGCCGTCAACATCATCGTCGTCGTCATCACCACCATCATCAGTTTGCGGTGGCGGGGTGCTGGCAATTGTCAGGCATTTCAAAATAAAACGTTTCAATTCGTTTTCTCCTGCACTTGGCTGCTGTTGAAGTTGATCTGGCCTAGCTGGATGGTGGAATGGCTGACTGTTTGGCTGGCTGGCTAGCTTTTGCTGGGTACTTTATGGCCTCTTCATGGTTCCACGGTAATGTTTTTATCTTTGCACTGTGTGCCATTTGGGTGGTCCATAAAGAACTATGAATGTATGGACGGACAGACAAACGATGTATGAACTCCGGACAGACAGACGAACCGACACAGACTCATACCGAATGTTTTTGAGGGAACAGTTACCACTCACTTTAAATTTATTACAATTATCATAATCGAATCGTTTCATTATTTTTGGTTCCAGGTTGGAGTGGGTGTTAGTTGGTTGGTAGGTGGCAGTCAGGTTCTCCTGCCCGGCAGCAGTGATTTGGCGTTTATTTCTTTTTCGTTTTTTTGTGATTGCTCCATTTTTCGTTTTTCATTGTGGAAATTAGAACAGGTTGTATGTAGTTGGCTGTTTGTCGCATTGACGATTTTTTAAATGGACCCTATCATGGAGATTGCTCCATTAGGGGGAGGGAATCGATAGTACATTGTTGCAAAATTGTTAAGTAATTAAAAATGTAATATTTCGAATGGAATGGAAGTCTCATTCATAAAAAATTGAAAGGAAATAATTTAAAAATCCACCTACTAAAATAAATTATGAAGTTGAGGAGGAAAATTCCAAAAAAAGGAAGATAAAAAATATTTGTTAAACAATTCATGTTAAAGGAGATTTTTAAATGTTTTAAATCATGGCTGAAAAAATATTTTAAAAAAAATCCCCGCCTGTCTGTAATCCTTGAAAAAATATTTTTAGAAAATCCACGACTGTTTGTGTTCCCTGAAAAGAAAAATAATTTGTAAAAAATCCACGCTAGTTTGTGGTCCCTAAAGATATCTGTTTGTAGACTCTGAAAAAATATTTAAAAAACCAGTAAGGAAAGCAGTAAAGTCGGACGGGGCCGACTATATGATACCCTTCACCACTTTCGGTATATCCAACAGATGAAACCTAAAAGACGTCGAATTTTTAAAGGACCAGGGACAAAATTATGAAAGTCAATTATAAGCGTATATATATATATATACGCTTATAAACTTAACATATATATATATGTCAAAATTTAATCCGATTTGAACTAAACTTGCCACACGTTATGTTATAGTAACTTCGTACGTAGAGCAAATTGGTGTGCCTATTGGACTCACAATGGTAAAGCATTTAAAACAACTTCTAGGTTATTCTCACTACAGTACGTTGTGAAAGGTTTGTGTCAATTTTTGTAAAATCGGACGACACCATTTACATTAAATCAGACGAAAATATATATGGGAACTATATCTAAATCTGGACCGATTTTCTCAAAACTTGGCACACATCATTTTGGACCTCATTCAGTACTCTGTGCCAAATTTCATGCAAATCGAAAGATATATAGGGACTTTGGTGCACCATTTACCTTAAATCGGAGGAAACTATATATGGGAGCTATATCTAAATCTGAACCGATTTTCTCGAAACTTGGCACACATCATTCTGGACCTAATTCAGTACTCTGTGCAAATTTCATGCAAATCGAAAGATATAGAGGGACTTTGGTGCCCCATTTACCTTAAATCGGACGAAACTATATATGGGAGCTATATCTAAATCTGAACCGATTTTCTCGAAACTTGGCACACATCATTCTGGACCTCATTTAGTACTATGTGCCAAATTTCATGCAAATCGAAAGATATATAGGGACTTTGGTGCACCATTTTCCTTAAATCGGAGGAAACTATATATGGGAGCTATATCTAAATCTGAACCGATTTTCTCGAAACTTGGCACACATCATTCTGGACCTAATTCAGTACTCTGTGCCAAATTTCATGCAAATCGAAAGATATAGAGGGACTTTGGTGCCCCATTTACCTTAAATCGGACGAAACTATATATGGGAGCTATATTTAAATCTGAACCGATTTTCTCGAAACTTGGCACACATCATTCTGGACATAATTCAGTACTCTGTGCCAAATTTCATGCAAATCGAAAGATATAGAGGGACTTTGGTGCCCCATTTACCTTAAATCGGACGAACTATATATGGGAGCTATATCTAAACCTGATCCGATTTTCTCGAAACTTGGCACACATCATTTTAGACTTAATTCAGTACGCTGTACCGAAATTCGTGCAAATCGAATGATTTTGAGGGACTAAAGTCCATAAATCGGACAAAAATATATATGGGAGCTATATCTAAATCTGAACCGAGTTTTCCCAATTTCAATAGGGTTCGTCCTTGGGCCAAATAAATGAGCTGTGCCAAATTTCAGCCAAATCGGATTATAAATGCGACCTGTACTTTGTTTACAATTTAACATCAACAGACGGACGGACGGGCAGACGGACGGACGGACGGACATGCATAAATCGACTCAGAAAGTGATTCTATGCATATTCTCAAAAGGAACCATGTGTCTATCTCGATTCCTTTTGCCTGTTACAAACATATGCACAAAGACATAATACCCTGTACCACAGTGTGGTGAAGGGTATAAAAATCCAGGCCTGCTTGTGGTCCCTGAAATATTTTTTTTTTAATCCTTCAAATAATAATTTTTCGAATTGTATGATTTAATTTATTTAAATAATGTGTTAATTTTATCTATTTTTGTCTATATCTTTTCAGATTCTATGATTATCAATAAAACAGAGACATATTTAACCACCACTTCCAGTTGCCTTATGAACAAATAAAGAAACAAATTTTAAATTAATTTGAATCCCCTGAAAAAATAAAAAATATTTTAAAACCGAAACTAAATACCTGTCAAAAATGTTTCCCCGCCTATCTGGTCCGAGTGCCCAGCAACACCAGGACGATGATATATTTGCTGGTGCCACGACAACGGTGCGTTCAGCATTTCCCAATTCCCGCCTAGATTCCCTTGCCAATCACAATTATCAATCGCATGGACAATCAGCGTTAACACCTCCCCATGGATCGCATGGATCACATTCGGCAGCGTCACTGCCAGCGAGTGCCACACCACAGCCATCGCCAGCATTTGGTGGCGGAGGCAACAATCATCATCAATTGTTGTCACCCCATGATCCGGCGATACAAACCGATTTCTTAGCCACCGCCAGCACAATATTTGGTGATGCTGCAGCAGCAGCGGCATCTGGTGGCGTGGAGGCCAGCAGTAGTGGTGGTGGTGTGGCGGGCAGCAGTAGTTCGAATCTTTTACCTGCCAATGACGATGACTGGTGGTTGAATGCCATCGAAGAGGATACCTTTGAGTCACCGTTGGCCTTCGATGCCAGCGAGAATGGCCTGTGGAATGGACGTTTTGTGCCACCACCACCGAGACCGCCCTTTCTCGATGAGAGTGTGGCCGCCGATGGTCTGACAACCTGTGATCTATGCACATGGGCATGGCAGCGGAATGCCTATTCATTGGATGGATCGATAGGTAAGTGGGCGTTAGCCAACACCCAATTTTTTGTTTCTTTCAAATTCTTTGGCGATATATATATTTTTTGTTTTTGGTTGATTGCTTCCTAGTATTCTGTCCACGCTAATCTCTAAGAGTCTCCTCCACTAGTTTTGCTGCTGATAAATGAAAAGATTTTTGCCATGCCAAACTGGTCAGACATTTGTAAGGAGTTGAAATTTCACTTTTCAATTTAGCCAACTATGAAATGCCAGCAAGTTTTCGATATTCTTGGAAAATGTTGAGCAAGGGGTTAGGTGGGGGGATGGATGGAACAATATTGTTTGGTTATCCAACACAAATGAATTCTGGCTGCAAAACTCCCAAAACCTAAGCACCATCGGACAACATTGCCCATAGGCGGCTTTTCGTTTTATCGTCTCATACAATCGATCGAAAAATAATTTATCGCCACAATCACTGATGGCGATTTATCATATTTTGTTGTTGTTGTTGCTTTTGCTGTTCCTGTTGTAGCTGAAGTTTTGTTGTTTAGCTGGTTTTCCTGGAGTTTGCGTTCAACTTTAGTTGGGAGTCTTCCTACTTCATCTTCAGTTTGGTAGGTAGGCAAGGACAGTGGTGAAGTGAATTTGTTTTTTAAATTTCTATTTAAGGACTCCAAAAAGAGTGCAGATTTTAAAGAATACCTTTTAAAGGACGTATATTTTAGAAAAACAATTGTCAAGGATTCCAAAAGAAGTGCAATTTTAAAATATATTTTTCAAAGACTCCAAAAGGCGTGGATTCTTTAGGAAACATTTTCTAAAAGGATACCAAAGGGGTGGATTTTTTTAAGTTTTTAAAGACTCCAACAGGCGTAGATTTGTTAAAGAATATTCTTAAGGACTCCAGCAGGCGCAGATTTGTTAAAGAATATTTTTAAGGACTCCAGCAGGCGCAGATTTGTTAAAGAATATTTATTCAAGGGCTCCGAATGTGGCTGTTTTTTTCAAAGAATATTTTTTCAAGGACTTCAACAGGCCTGAAATTTTTTCAAGGACTCCAACAGGCTTGAATTTTTTAAAGATTTTTTTTCAAGGACTCCGACAGGCCTGGATATTTTAATGGAAAATTTTTCAAGGACTCCAAAGGCCTGAATTTTTCAAGGGAATATTTTTTCAAAGACTTCAACAGCCTTGACTTTTCAAAGAAAATTTTTCAAGGACTCCAACTGTAAGATTTTTATACCCTACACAACTATGTTGTCAGGGTATTATAGCTTTGTGCAGCCCCAAAAGTTTGTAACACCGCGAAATATTGGTCCTAGACCCATCTTTAAGTATACCGATCGTCATATCTCGACTAGCTGAGTCGATCTAGACATGTGTGTCCGTCCGTCCGTCTGTCCGTCTGTCCATTATAATTTGTAAACACGATACAGGCCACAGTTATGAACCAATCTTCAATTTTGCATGTAGCATGGGTTCCGGCTAATGAAGACCCCTATTGTTTTTGGAAAAGATCGGTTAATATTTAGGGGATGAAATGGACCAAAAACTTTATTTTTGTTGGGTTTTCTGGTCGCTCCAGAGGCCGCAGTTATGACACAAACACCGCGAATTTTTGCATGAAGAAGGGAATCGGGCCAAAGAATAAGCATTCCTATTTTGATAAAGATTGGTCAATATTTAGCGGGTCAAATGGACCCAGACTTTTGTGTGGAAAATGACAAAATTTGTATTCTATGGCATATATATTTACTCCTGAAGGACATAGACCCGAGAAGTTGATAGTATATCCAAGAGGAGTGGTTTAACTTTACATTGATACCAATTGCATTGTCGTGTGTACTCGGATGTGGGAGTTACACTTAAATATTTATAGGTCCTTACGTATTCATATATTATTTAGTAATGCATTACCACACTAGGGGCGGAAATATATCGCGGATCGCTTTGAAATTTTCCATGAGGATCCAGGTTTGGTCATGGACAACGCCTATAATTTTCGGTGATGATCAGAAATTAATATTTGGATGAAGTGACCCGAAAACTTAATTTTTTGTGTTTTTTTATGAGTCGATTTATAGGCCACTATTGAAAGCCGGACATCACAACACAACCCACGGTGAAGGGGATCTGGACAAGTAATTAGAAGAGCTGTACTGAATATTAGTAATATTTGTAGACGTCTAGTCGGTCAAGGGGTTACAAATATCGCTAAATATTGCCCAAGCTCAGAATATCGAACCATAGAAAATTTGATTTTCGTGGAAGTTGTGTGGGGTATCATATGGTCGGCCCCGTCCGACTATACTGCTCCGCTCACTGGTTTAAAGGAATATTTTCAAAAGCTCCAATAGGCGGGGAATTTTTAAGATTTTTTTCAAGGGTTCCAACAAGCGTGGATTTTTTAAAGCAAAATTTGTTCGAGGACTTCAACAGGCTTGGTTTATCAAAGAATTTTTTTAATGTTTCCAAAAGACCTGGATTTTTTAAAGAATATTTTTATAATGTTTCCAAAAGGCGTGGATTTTTCAACGGAATATCTTTTGAAGGACTCCAAAAAGCGTGGATATTCAAAGAATATATTTCAAGGACTTCAAAAAGCGTGGCTATTCAAAGAATATTTTTCAAGGCCTGTAACAGGCGTGTTTTTTCAAAGAATATTTTTTCAAGGTTTCCGAAGGGCGTGGCGTTTTTCAAGACTCCAACAGCATGGATTTTGTTAAGAATATTTTTGCAAGGTTTCCAAAAGGCGTGGCGGTTTTCAAGGATTCCAACAGCATGGATTTTGTTAAGAATATTTTTTCAAGACTCCAACAGGCGTGGCTTTTTTAATAGAATATTTTTTTTTTTTCAAGCAATCCAAAAGGCGTCGATTTTTAATGAACATTTTTTTCCAAGGACTCCTTCAGGCGCGGCTTTTTTAGGTAATATTTTTTTTCAAGGACTCCAACAGGCTTTTAATGAATATTTTTCACGGTTTTCATCCTACCCTTTCCGACCACTGTTCATCCTCCATATACACCCAACAAATGCTTCATTTATTTCTTAGCACAACTACCCAGAAGTG
>NW_026878349.1:0-10595 GCF_032173495.1 Musca vetustissima | reverse complement strand
AACAATGGCTGTTTTTTATGTGTGTTGTCGTTGTTGTTACTGCGTTATGACTATAAACTTTTCGCTCAACTTCGATAGGTTCACACCACGTTTGTCATTTTCTTACCTTTGCCTGCAATGGGCAATTTATTTGTGTCTTGATAGGCACAACTGTCGGATGAGAGGCATTTCGCAATTTGTAGTAATGTCTTTAATGAGTTGACGGTTGAATATTTTGCTAACAAAATAAACGTATAGAATTTTCAATCTCGATTTAGATATTGATTTGAATTCCAATGTCTACGTATTTTTCTTGCAGTAGTATAATCAACGATAGGTACCGAAGTCTAACATATGGATGGAGTCCAGCAACAGTAGACGTATTAGTAGGGCTTCTTTTCGCTCGTATTTAAATATTGGTTTCTTAACCTTAAAACTCTCCTAAATGGAATTTTCCATTTCAGTTCTCATAAAAATGTAATCATGTTGCTGCACTTTATTCGAATATTATTTTCCCAGACATGCCATCACATATCCGTACATATACATAAGTGAGAATTTTTTATTTGTCTCTAAGGAATTAACGCTGTTATAACTCATAAAGTTTTGAAAAAATGTTGGAGAAAAAAACGTATTTTTAAATTTAAAATTATACGAAGAAAACTTTTCCAATTTTGGGAGGATATTTTTTTATTCGTAATCATGGGTTTGAAAACAAAAAATGCGTGAAAGAATATTTTTTCAAAGACCAAAACTGGTCTGGGGTTTTATAGAATATTTTTCAAGGATCTTAAGAGGTGTGGATTTTTTAAAGAATATTTTTTCAAGGACCAAAAGAGGCGTGGATTTTTTAAAGAATATTTTTTTGAAGGACCAAAAGAGGCGTGGATTTTTTAAAGAATATTTTTTCAAGGAGCAAAAGAGGCGTGGATTTTTTAAAGAATATTTTTTTCAAGGACCTGAAAAGGCGTGGATTTTTTAAAGAATATTTTTTTCAAGGACCTGAAAAGGCGTGGATTTTTTAAAGAATATTTTTTTCAAGGACCTGAAAAGGCGTGGATTTTTTAAAGAATATTTTTTTCAAGGACCTGAAAAGGCGTGGATTTTTTAAAGAATATTTTTTTCTTGTTTCAATTTTTCTGCAATAAATATCAGGTCCCATTGGAGATAGCATATAGTATTCTAACCTCTCCCTATTAAAACCACCAACCAAAAATCCAAATCAACAACATCAGTCAGGATGTTAGGCATTTCAATTCTCTACATATATCGGCAACAATGTCTCCGGAGGAAAAGACATTTGGAATGAAATAAAAAAAATAGGCAGGCATGCAACAAAACATTTATCAACATTGTATTGCAATCGCAGCAACAACAACAACAAATGTACAGAATTTTTTAGTTAACCATAAGGCATGTCGAATATGTTAGGAGACTACGACTATAGAAAAATCTACGATGACAACAATATTTCCGTTGTAGCATTTCGAAGATTTACGAATGTGCTGGAAGAGCCCTACAGGGAAATTTCTAGAGCATTGGTTTGTGAACAGGAAGGTAACCAAAACTCTATCGACTTTTAAAAAACCACGCCTATTAATCAGATAGTCCTTTGAAAAATATTCTTTAAAAAATCCAGATAGTCCTTTGAAAAATATTCTTTAAAAAATCCAGATAGTCCTTTGAAAAATATTCTTTAAAAAATCCACGCCTATTGGTCAGATAGTCCTTTGAAAAATATTCTTTAAAAAATCCAGATAGTCCTTTGAAAAATATTCTTTTGAAAAATATCCGATTAGAACTCAGATAGTCCTTTGAAAAATATTCTTTAATAAATCCACGCTTATAGTCCTTTGAAAAATATTCTTTTATAAATCCACACTTATAGTCCTTTGAAAAATATTCTTTAAAAAATCCAGATAGTCCTTTGAAAAATATTCTTTAAAAAATCCAGATAGTCCTTTGAAAAATATTCTTTAAAAAATCCAGATAGTCCTTTGAAAAATATTCTTTAAAAAATCCACGCCTATTGGTCAGATAGTCCTTTGAAAAATATTCTTTAAAAAATCCAGATAGTCCTTTGAAAAATATTCTTTAAAAAATCCACGCCTATTGGTCAGATAGTCCTTTGAAAAATATTCTTTAAAAAATCCAGATAGTCCTTTGAAAAATATGTTTTTAAAAAATCCACGCCTATTGGTCAGATAGTCCTTTGAAAAATATTCTTTAAAAAATCCAGATAGTCCTTTGAAAAATATTCTTTAAAAAATCCACGCCTATTGGTCAGATAGTCTTTTGAAAAATATTCTTTAAAAAATCCAGATAGTCCTTTGAAAAATATTATTTAAAAAATCCACGCCTCTTTGGGTCCTTTGAAAAATATTCTTTAAAAAATCCAGATAGTCCTTTGAAAAATATTCTTTAAAAAATCCACGCCTATTGGTCAGATAGTCCTTTGAAAAATATTCTTTAAAAAATCCAGATAGTCCTTTGAAAAATATTCTTTAAAAAATCCAGATAGTCCTTTGAAAAATATTCTTTAAAAAATCCAGATAGTCCTTTGAAAAATATTCTTTAAAAAATCCAGATAGTCCTTTGAAAAATATTCTTTAAAAAATCCACGCCTATTGGTCAGATAGTCCTTTGAAAAATATTCTTTAAAAAATCCAGATAGTCCTTTGAAAAATATTCTTTAAAAAATCCAGATAGTCCTTTGAAAAATATTCTTTAAAAAATCCAGATAGTCCTTTGAAAAATATTCTTTAAAAAATCCAGATAGTCCTTTGAAAAATATTCTTTAAAAAATCCACGCCTATTGGTCAGATAGTCCTTTGAAAAATATTCTTTAAAAAATCCAGATAGTCCTTTGAAAAATATTCTTTAAAAAATCCAGATAGTCCTTTGAAAAATATTCTTTAAAAAATCCACGCCTATTGGTCAGATAGTCCTTTGAAAAATATTCTTTAAAAAATCCAGATAGTCCTTTGAAAAATATTCTTTAAAAAATCCAGATAGTCCTTTGAAAAATATTCTTTAAAAAATCCAGATAGTCCTTTGAAAAATATTCTTTAAAAAATCCAGATAGTCCTTTGAAAAATATTCTTTAAAAAATCCACGCCTATTGGTCAGATAGTCCTTTGAAAAATATTCTTTAAAAAATCCAGATAGTCCTTTGAAAAATATTCTTTAAAAAATCCAGATAGTCCTTTGAAAAATATTCTTTAAAAAATCCACGCCTATTGGTCAGATAGTCCTTTGAAAAATATTCTTTAAAAAATCCAGATAGTCCTTTGAAAAATATTCTTTAAAAAATCCAGATAGTCCTTTGAAAAATATTCTTTAAAAAATCCAGATAGTCCTTTGAAAAATATTCTTTAAAAAATCCAGATAGTCCTTTGAAAAATATTCTTTAAAAAATCCACGCCTATTGGTCAGATAGTCCTTTGAAAAATATTCTTTAAAAAATCCAGATAGTCCTTTGAAAAATATTCTTTAAAAAATCCAGATAGTCCTTTGAAAAATATTCTTTAAAAAATCCAGATAGTCCTTTGAAAAATATTCTTTAAAAAATCCAGATAGTCCTTTGAAAAATATTCTTTAAAAAATCCAGATAGTCCTTTGAAAAATATTCTTTAAAAAATCCACGCCTATTGGTCAGATAGTCCTTTGAAAAATATTCTTTAAAAAATCCAGATAGTCCTTTGAAAAATATTCTTTAAAAAATCCAGATAGTCCTTTGAAAAATATTCTTTAAAAAATCCAGATAGTCCTTTGAAAAATATTCTTTAAAAAATCCAGATAGTCCTTTGAAAAATATTCTTTAAAAAATCCACGCCTATTGGTCAGATAGTCCTTTAAAAAATATTCTTTAAAAAATCCAGATAGTCCTTTGAAAAATATTCTTTAAAAAATCCAGATAGTCATTTGAAAAATATTCTTTAAAAAATCCACGCCTATTGGTCAGATAGTCCTTTAAAAAATATTCTTTAAAAAATCCAGATAGTCCTTTGAAAAATATTCTTTAAAAAATCCAGATAGTCCTTTGAAAAATATTCTTTAAAAAATCCACGCCTATTGGTCAGATAGTCCTTTGAAAAATATTCTTTAAAAAATCCAGATAGTCCTTTGAAAAACATTCTTTAAAAAATCCACGCCTTATATAGGCCTTTGAAAAATATTCTTTAAAAAATCCACGCCTATTGGTCAGATATTCCTTTGAAAAATATTCTTTAAAAAACCCACGCCTTTGAAAAATTTTCTTAAAAAAATGCACGTCTATTGGTCAGATAGTCCTTTGAAAAATATTCTTTAAAAAATCCACGCCTATTGGTCAGAGAGTCCTTTGAAAAATATTCTTTAAAAAATCCAAATAGTCCTTTGAAAAATATTCTTTAAAAAATCCACGCCTATTGGTCAGATAGTCCTTTGAAAAATATTCTTTAAAAAATCCACGCCTATTGGTCAGATAGTCCTTTGAAAAATATTCTTTAAAAAATCCACGCCTATTGGTCAGATAGTCCTTTGAAAAATATTCTTTAAAAAATCCACGCCTATTGGTCAGATAGTCCTTTGAAAAATATTCTTTAAAAAATCCACGCCTATTGGTCAGATAGTCCTTTGAAAAATATTCTTTAAAACTCCACGCCTTTAGGTCAGTTAATTCCTTGAAAATTTTCTTTAAAAAATCCACGCCTATTGGTCAGATAGTCCTTTGAAAAATATTCTTTAAAAAATTCACGCCTATTGGTCAGATAGTCCTTTGAAAAATATTCTTTTAAAAAATCCACGCTTTTAAAAAATCCACGCCTATTGGTCAGATAGTCCTTTGAAAAATATTGTTTTAAAAAATCCACGCCTATTGGTCAGATAGTCCTATGAAAAATATTCTTTAAAAAATCCACGCCTATTGGTCAGATAGTCCTTAGAAAAATATTCTTTAAAAAATCCATGCCTATTGGTCAGATAGTCCTTAGAAAAATATTCTTTAAAAAATCCACGAAAAATATTGTTTAAAAAATCCACGTCTATTGGTCAGATAGTCCTTTGAAAAATATTGTTTAAAAAATCCACGTCTATTGGTCAGATAGTCCTTTGAAAAATATTGTTTAAAAAAATTAGCCCTAGAAAACAATTTATTTAATCCATCCTATCACCACTTTCCAAAGCAATCAAAACAAAAAAGGATGGTCGTCTATTATACAGGACAGTTTGTAAATCTTGTTAAACGGATTGTTATTGTTGTTGTGGTTTTTGTTGTTCTGGCTAATGGCATACTGCCAAAAAACATGGTTGGTTGGTTTGGTTTGCTTCGAAAAAGGTATTTTAGGCCTAAGCGACTCACAACTAAAATATTTGTGCAATGTAGGATGTTTTTCTGTATTGTGGCAACAAACAAGTTGTTGCTGTTGTTGTTGTTAAGGACATACTTGAAATATTTGTATTTTTGTTGGTTAATCTTTTGCTAAATCAAGTTGACATATTTCAACTGGCATGGGCAATGTTGGGGGAAATATGCCATTTGTTTCTCTCCTGCTTTTGAAATAATTCCAATAATTGTAGAACATGCAAAGTGGCCGCATTTCAAATAGTTTGGCCAACTGAAAATGTTGTATTAGAGGGAGTTGTTTTTGGCAACATTGTATTCCAGCAAATACTTGACAATATTACAGGCTTAATTATTCTTAGTATTCAAGCGAAAGGGAAGAAGTAGCTACTTGATGTCCTGATATTTATCATTCGACTATTTTGGATGGCCTTGATGAAATTGGCAACAGATGTTTTGTTTATTGAAGGCAATTTATTTATTTTTGTGTGTCTAAATAAAACTTGGCTGGTAATCAGTGGAGTAGCATTAGACTCTTTGGGGGGGATTAAGTGGTAAATTTTGAGAGTTTTTAATTGAATCAATTAATTTTGCAAATTTTAAAGATAATTAGTTTCATACTTTATTGAATTATAGAGAAATTGTTTAGCCACGCCTCTGCTAATGATTGATTGTGTTGTCACCAGCTTCGCCATAGGCCAACAATATTTTACTACAAATTGTTCTGTTTTTTTTCTGAAAGACATTAAATTTCAGTATTCTTCCATAGTTTGGGAAAATTAATATATCTGCTATTTGAATCTTGTCCAGCAAGTTTTAATATTAGATTTTATGAATTTTAAATAATTTTAATTTTTATTTTCCGTCAAGGTATCCGACTAATTAGGCGATTAAGAAAATATGTTACTGGATTGAAGGTAAAAGAAGATGGGGATAAAATGCATCCCTCCAAGGGTTAGTAAGAGAACTTTACGTGCGGAATACCAATAAGTACCCGAAATATATCTGTATTTTTGGAAAAAGTATACTTTGATTCCGCCGCCTCATTTTCGATATTTTGAAAGTGTTATTAACCGAAGTGTATTTTTTTGGAATTCAATTATTTTTGGAAGATGAAAATAATTTTTGCAGAGTATTTCGATATGGGAAAATTTTCTAACTAATCCTGAATACACAATTTGGTCCTGGTGTTTCATATCATTTCTATGCTTTGGAAATATATTAATTATATACCTTAGAGGATATTCGTATTTTATCAAATGTATATCCCTGTAGAGCCCTTTTATACCCTCCACCTTAGTATAAAAGGTATATTAAGTTCGATTTTCCGTTTGTAACTCATCGAAATAATCATTTCAGATTCTATAAATTATATATATTCCTGATCGATTTACGAATGTCCGTCTGTCCGTCTGCCTGTTGTAATTAATCTAGCCTCTAAAATTTGGCATAGGGTTGACTTTTGTCTGCAGGCTGGTCAAGTTCGAAGATGGGCTATATCGGTCCTCATCTAGGCATAGCCCCCATACAACTGTCCCAATCAGACAAACGTGTGCCAAGTTTTGTTGGAATCCGTCCAGATTTGGATATATCCCCCCTATGGTGTCGTCCGATTTTAAGTAGGACCCAAAAATGTCTATTAGGAACAAAACGTGCATAAATTATTCTAACCTAAAGTTGAAGTCCGTTCATATTTGGATATAGCTTTAATATCTATTTTTTCCGATTTTATGTAAATGTTGCACCATACTCTTCATGTTTTTATACCTTACACCATAGTATGGAGGGTATATTAATTTTGATTTTCCGTTTGTTACTCATCGAAATAGTCATTTCCGACCCTATAAAGTATATAAAGGTTCTTCAGCGCGTTTTTCAACTGAATTCGCTGAAATTTGGTACATTGTGTTTTTATTGGGTAGCAAATCTCTCCACTAAAAGTTATAAATATGGGTCCATATTATCGGATAGCCCCCATTTTAGGGTACCCCTAATTTTGCCGTATTTTGGGGGGTATGATCGCATTTTTCGACCGAATTCGCTCAAATTCGGTTCTTTGAGTTCTTATTGGACCGGATTTTTTCACCGAATTGGCTGTAATTTAATAATTTGAGTTCTTATTGGGTAGAAAATCTTTCCACAAAAAATTATAAATATAAGTCAATTTTTTCTGGTAGCCCCCATATAAGGGTACCCCCAAATTTCGGTATTTTGAGGTTCTTCAGCGCGTTTTTCAACCGAATTCGATATTTGGTATTTTGTAGTCGTGTATGGTAACAAATCTCCCCACCGAAACTTATTAATATTTACCCTTTTTTAGGGGTAGTCCCCATATAACCCCCTTTTTTATATTAAAATAGTTATCTGATTTGTTCCTTGTGTTGGGGTTGGGTAGTCGTTAGGCTATTTAGCCATCTGTTAGTAAGCATTCCGCCTTCTAAAGATATTGTGATAAAAAACTCAAACATGACGATAATGAAATATATCGGCAGACATTTAGGCATCTCCTCAATAAAGTGATACCTCCTGAAGGAAAGAATTGAGATAAACAATTAAAATATTGGATTCAAAATTGGCATATACCGGTAATGGTTTAGGCATAGCCCTCATATAATGATATCCCCAAATATTCACTTTTTCCTACACTATATAATCAATATTGGTCCCCCTTTAGGCATAGCCTCATATAACTTTGTAATCTAAATTATAGAAGATTGAGGATTTTATACTCTACCGTGCATTATCAGTATCAGTCCACTTTGATCTTACGGATTTTGGGAAAAATCCCCATTAAATTGTTGAAGTTTGTATTTGGTGTATATAAATCGGTTTGTACAATTATCGGTATATGCCCACTCGTTGGTATGTTCCCTATATTTTAATTGTATGTCAGTATAACTATGGTGGAGGGTATCCAAAGATCGGCGCGGCCGAACTTAACGCTTTCTTCACTTGTTTGTATTCATTTTGAGTACCAAAATTCTCTCAAAGTTTCATAAAAATCGGTGTAGATTTAGATATAGCTCCCATATATATTTTCGTCCGTGTACCAAAGTCCTTATATATCCTTCGATTTCTACGAAATTTGGCATAACGTATTGAATGGGGCCTAGAATGACGTGTGCTAAGTTTCGTCACAATTGGTTCAGATTTGTATATAGCTCCCTTATTTATTTTTGTCCGATTTTAGGAAAATTGTGCACCAAAGTCCTTTTATATTCTTCGATTTGCACGAAATTTGGCATAGTGTACTGAATTGAGTATAGATTGATGATTGGTGAGTTTCGGGAAAATCCGTTCAGATTTCGATATAGCTCCCATATATATTTTCGTCCGATTTTAAGTAAATAGTGCACCAACGTCCCTATATATCTTTCGATTTGCACGAAATTTGGCATAACGTATTGAATGGGGCCTAGAATGATGTGTGCTAAGTTTCGTCACAATTGGTTCAGATTTGGATATAGCTCCCATATATATTTTCGTCCGATTTCAGGTAAATGGTGCACCATATGCATACATTGATATTAGTCGGTTCCCATATAGATAAATATAATATATGTATGTGCGTTCAATTTCATGCCAATTTACCTTCGAAAAGGTGACGTCCGCTAGGATATACCCAAAGTGGTGAAGGTTTACAGTTCTCTGCGTTTTCTGTTTTCTGCATGTTTATACATATCAGTGGTTATGTGTTATTGTCAATACGTTCACGCTCATAGGCCATAACAGTTTCGATCGTTTTAGGGATTTTGAATGTCCCCTATTGTAAATTGCTTATCATTGCCAGACTAAACCTCCTCACCTATTGTCTTTGTTCACATTTTATTAAACCTAATTTTTTCCGGAGAAATGAGCATTTTGTTCTACTAATCAAATCAAATTACTGACTAGCTGAAGCTTGTCTCCATAGATATATATATATATATATTTATTTCTTTTGGCAAAGTTGAATAACCACATCTCTCAAACGGCTATTTTGGTTATGACTAAAATATATTAATGAATAAAAAAATTAAATAAATTCCAACAAAGAGACAAAATTGTTGGCCAACTAATTAGTATAAACCAATAAGAAGAAGAACAAGAAATATGCAGAACATGTTGCTGGGCGACGATGATGATCTAAGTTAACAGAAAATCGACAAATTAGCAAATGAGGGGAATTCCGTACAAAGGGTTATTCACCGAGAACTATGAGGAATATTAATTAGATTTTGGCATATTAAAAAAATAATAAAAAAAACTATGATTTCCCCAAGGATGTCATGGTGTCTAGACAAATTTTGAATTGTTAGTGTATTTTGGTTTTAATTTTTAAAGGAGTCATATTTTTGTTACATTATACAATATTTTATTTTAATTTATTTTATTTAAACATATTTAAACCATAAGTAATTTTGTAAATCTTATTTAATAATTCTTTTCCATGAGATGTATTTGACATTTAAAGACATTCCCCTTTTTAAAACCAATGGGGTTAAAAACTTTTTGCCAATCTTTGGGTCCGTCATCTGCATCATCATCATCTTTGCAATATTTTTCCCTCCCAAAAACACAAATAGTTAGCTATTTATAATATTTAATGGAATTTGCCCTGTTGCCTTGCCAAAGAGAGGGTTAATTAAAATAAATTTGCATTATAACGACCTCAAGCCACCAAAAAACATTCTTGTCTAATGGACAAGAATAAATTTTCGTCATATTTCTGTTGTTGGCCAACAAGAAACGAAATCTTTGGCCATTAAAAGAAACAGCAACGCCAGCGATGACAACAATAGCAACAAAACACAAACCACTAAAAGACATCGCCATTCAAATGATCAAGGAATAAAAAAAAAAAGTTCATAATTTGGCATTGGTGACCATAAATATTTTATGAATATTTTCTAACCCTTAGACAATGGGGACGACCCCGAAAATACACCCACACACAGATACACACACACAAAAGGGAAGGTCATCAAAGTAAAGTTATAATTTAAGTCATACCTATTAATGTTTGTCCCATTGTGTGTTCACAATACAAAGTATAGTGAGAGGGAGTTGAAGATAAATTCAAAGTATTTGTGAGAATTTTTGTGAGAAAGTTTGAATTCAATTTGAAATACATTGTATATTAAGTAGAATATTGACCACAAAGAATCTGTAGGCGACAATGAATATATTGGAGGATATTCAAAATACCAAAAATCGGTATTTATTTCAAGGGGACGATGCCATGGTCATGGCCGCGAGTAAAAAAAATAGAAAACTCAGCTTGGAAAATTGTACTGGGACCTTGAAAATGGCA
>NW_026878348.1:0-10565 GCF_032173495.1 Musca vetustissima | reverse complement strand
TGTGAAGCCCTACCACCGAAAACAATTAATAACAACGTTTTGTATGATTGTAAATAATGTAAAAAATATTAAAAAATTAGTTTAAAAAAATGTCTTTACAGAATAAAAATTCTTTCACAATGAGGTCATTTTGACCGATTTTAGGCAATATAGGTATATACAAAATCCCCGTCTTTCTAGTGTTAATAGTATTTCTTAATATATCACCTTCTGAGTCGATTTATGCACGTCCGTCCATCTGATGTTAAATTGACATCAGACATACATTTCCGACGTATCAAACATACGTCCGAAACGTCGGAAACCCACCCAAAACTACTAGGATTTTTACAAAACGGTTATTTCCGTTAGCCAATATGGAAATTAAATATACTCTACTGAAATTCATATAAAAATTATTTCTTTTTTCTTAAAAATATTTAGATTTTTTTCTCAGGACTAGTAAAAAATATGTAATATTATAATAGGTTCTTGAAAATAACTGTATATAGTGATAATATGGAAATAAATGACGTTTAATACATTTATCACATTTTATACAGGTATTTGACATTTTCGACGTTTACACCTTTTTGACAGTAGAAAACCTAAAAATTCGTAACACGGACCTTCCCTGATGAAGTTTAGCACCTCTCACTTATTTGATCCAAGAACGAACCATATTGAAATTGGGAAAATCGGTTCAGATTTAGATGTAGCTCCCATATATATTCATGTCTGATCTTATTGGTGATGACACCAATAATTTTAAAATTTTAAGAGTATTAAACCAGTGAAATATATTTGATATATATTAGATTGGGGATACTTCTATAACCCGTGTAAGTAAAATTGTATGTTTTCGTCTACATGTAAACATGCATAAGACGTACCAGAAAATAAAACATGAACAAAATGTAAATATGTTTATGTGAGTCGGCAAACAACAAAGCCCCCATACAACGATTTTATTTGCCATGTCTGTTTGTTGTGTCAACAGAGAGAAAAGGGATTCTCACCCAGTATAAAAACATTCATTCGGTAGATATCCAAACAAACATGAAAAAACATGTGTCACTATTTTACACAATTGCAACACATTGTTTGGTTGAAACTTGTAAAGCAGTTTTATACATTTGTATTATTGTTTAGTTGTATGTACAACTACTGTTGGGAATAATAACATAAGTATAACATATGTTTAAATTGCTAATTGTTCAAACTATCTAACACTGTCATGCTGATCAACAACATTCAACATTTTTAAGGCAATATTCATGTAAACAAATATGGACATATTATTATTTATGATCTCAGTCGCAATATCAATATTTCATTCATTGAGAGCAAGTCGGTTGAAAAAGTGTTCAAATCGATGTATGGGAGCTATGTCTAACTTCAACGGAAATGGTCAATCCTGCAAACAAAAGGTTGGTCTGTGCAAAGTGTGATTTTATACAAACGGACAAAAATATATGATATATACCATTATTGGAGGACCATTGAAATGGAATTGGGCGAAATTAACTGCGCGAAGTACATAGATATTTGAACTAAATTTAAACAACCCATACACATACCAATCTGAAATTTATGAAAATCTAAATCATAATAAAATTGGTGGAGAATGTGTCAAAACACATTAAAATGTAAATAAGAGCATAGATTGTGGTTAAAATATAAAAAATTCGCTTAATATTTTGATTTTTTTTCCTTGTACGTGCAAAAGGGTTCGAATTGAGTTGTTTTTCATTTTAATTATACCCGACCCAACCAGGCCTGTTTTTCATTTTAATTATACCCGGCCCGGTCCACGGCTTTCTTCATCGCATAATCAGATTTAGGAAAAAATGTATTTTGTAATGTCAGCATCTTATTTTCAAGTAAAGGACGGTGAGGAAGAGGCAACCACCAAGTCCCAAAATTACTTCTCTCACACCTTCTTACAAGTTGGAAAGATGCTCTTGAATGCTTTACCGCCCAGGAAAAAAATGGAATATCACAAAGATGCGATGATGAATATCGAGCGTGAAAGATGTATCAAATGTTTGGAGAGTAAACCCAAAAATGCAACATACCTGAGTCCCAGAATACAGAACGAGTTAAAAGAACTTATTGAAAAATACATCCAGAGGTATATTGTTAAAAAAGGGCAATATTCCCCCTTTTCAAGAATATTGATAATTTTCGAATCATGATTTCTAGTAATCCTTCATTTTAGGTATATAGTGTCTTCGGCAATATTACTGATAAAATTATCTTTAATTATTAATTATACCCTTCACCACACTGTGATACAGGGTATTATGTCTTTGTGCATATGTTTGTAACAGACAAAAGGAAACGAGATAGGCAAATGGTTCCTTTTGAGAATATGCATAGATTCACTTTATGAGTCGATTTATGCATGTCCGTCCGTCTGTAGATGTTAAATTGTAAACAAAGTACAGGTCGCATTTATTATTCGATTTGGATGAAATTTGACACAAGTCACTTATTTGGCCCAAGGACGAACCCTATTGAAATTGGGAAAAATCGGTTCAGATTTAGATATAGCTCCCATATATTTTTTCGTCCGATTTCAGGTAAATAGGGCACCAAAGTCCCTATATATCATTCGATTTGCATTAAATTTGGCATAGCGTACTGAATTAGGTGCAGAATGATTTGCGCCAAGTTTCGAGAAAATCGGTTCAGATTTAGATATAGCTCCCATATATAGTTTTCTCCGATTTTATGTAAATGTTGTACCAAAGTCCCTATATATGTTTCGATTTGCACGAAATTTGGCACAGCGTACTGAATAAAGTCTAGAATGATGTGTGCTAAACTTCCTGAAAATCGGTCCAGATTTAGATATAGCTCACATATATATTTTGGTTCGATTTAAGGTAAATGGTCCCTATATATCTTTTGATTTGAACAAAATTTGGCATAATGTACAAATTTGGCATGCACTAAAGAACCAATGATTGGCCAACCCGCACACTATTTTGTACAATGTACTGAAGTTACTATAACCTTTCGTGTGTCAAGTTTTCTTGAAATTGGTTCAGATTTACATATAGCTCCTATATATACTTTCATCCGATTTGAAGTAAATAGTGTACAAAAGACCCATAGCTAGGCCGATTGGCAAAACGTACTTTTTTTAACCCTTTGTGGCCCTATGTTGCCCACAGGCAACAAAATGTTTTAGAGCTAATATTTAATATACTGCTAGTAGATATATATTCTTTGGATAGCATACGTCAAGGCCTGATTATGGACGACACACATCACAAGAAAAATCTAAAAAATTTAAATTTTTGGTAGAGTTATGAGCTTTTTAATATGGAGAAGAGGGCAAAAATGTGTACAGTACTAATTTGTGTATACAGTCCAAATTATTTAAATCGCTTCGTATTTGAAATATACGAACTCTGCAGTCAGAATTATTTTTGATTCTTGTAGAACAGAATATAGAGAATAATTTAAAATAAAAATAAATAAATTTTTTCGTCGATTTTGCATTTGGTTTTCTTGATATTAGGCTTTTATTTTTTAGAAAAAATTTACTGAATCTCCCGAATGCAAGGATGTAGCAATGTCAAAATTTGTCCATATCCTATCTAGGATAGTTGCATTAAATCTGTGAACAGAAAATTGTTCTATGATTACGGAAAAAAATTCGGGGCTCAAAGGGTTAATTTGATGAAAAATATCTGAAAGTGGATCCCCATCCACTTTATCCACTTGATGAGATTGAATTATGTGACGGAAGTCTATTTCCAAATATAAATATACTAGAAGACCCGGCAAACGTTGTTTTGTCTTATCAGAATTGCATCAATATAGGGTTGGTAAAAATTAACGAAGTCACGGTAATTATATTTCAGAAAATTTATGTAAAATTTCCACAATAAAAATATGCATAATATTTTCCTCATGGCGGTAAACCTTCATAATAATTTAGTATTAATGGCGTAATTCCTATTCCTATTTTGATCACATACGACTCATCCTTTATCCTTCGAATTATCGAAATTGGTGTAGACGTTCTTGAGTTATAAAAGGTGTAAGTAACACAAAATTCGATTATTCCAATCTCCGACTTCTTAATGTTTTTCTCAAAAATTTCTTTGGTAAAACAATTCCCACTGTAATTAGAAACAATCGAAGGAAATGTAAGTCAAATTGGTGCAGTCGTTCTCAATGGAAACATTTTTGACATAATTAAAAATTTATTTTAGAGCCATACAGGAACATATAAGTTAGAGACCTAGAGCATCCATTGCGCAATTGTCTCCATGTATGATTCGAAACGTTGTTTTGCCTTATCAAAATTGCATCAATATAGGGTTGGTAAAAATTAACGAATTCATCGAAAATATATTTCAAAAACTATTTACCAAAAAATGTACGTCAAATTTCCACAATCCAAAAAATATGCATAATATTTTCTTCATAACGGTAAAACTTCATTTACTGATAGTCCAGTATATTAAGTAATATAGTTATTGTTTAATATTAAATTATGCCAGTATGTGTGGTATTAAAGTTTATCAATTGATCGAACTTATTCTACCAAAATTTTCAGGAGATTGTCAAGCTTTGATCGAACTACACTTATTTCAAACGATAATTACTATTCCTATTTTCATCACATACGATTCATAAGTTCTACAAAAGGTTCTGTTAATCTAATTTAAGAGTTTTAACTAGATACATTTTTCTTTACGTTTAATTTTCAATTAATTTCTCTTTTATTCTATCTATCTATCTGTTTTGATTTCCCCTTGTTGTAAGTAAAGTTTGTCGATGTGATGTTTGGGTGTTGTAACCAAAGAACATTTTCGTGGACATTTTGTTTGTAGGTTGGGAGGGCAGTCGAGCAATACAACATTATGTTGCTCGCAACATTCTGGTAGATCTTCGTTTCCGTTTTCTTCTATTTTCTCTCCAATTTTCAGACTATGATGTTGCTAGCCTTTTCTTTTTCCAATGCCTCCTATCCATATTTTGCGTGAAAATCGGTTCAGATTTAGATATAGCTCCCATATATATTTTCGTCCGATTTTAGATAAATAGTGCACCAAAGTCCTAATATATCCTTCGATTTGCGCGAAATTTGGAATAGCGTGTTGAATTAAGTCTAGAACGATGTGTGTTAAATTTCGTGAAAATCGGTTCAGATTTAGATATAGCTTCCATATATATTTTTGTCCTATTTTATGTAAATGGTGCACCAAAGTCCCTATATATCTTTCGATTTGGACGAAATTTGTACTTAAGTCTAAATTATGTAAGTTTCATGAAAATTGGTGCAGATTTAGATATATCTCCCATATATTTTTGCCTGCTTTAATTTTACTTTTTAATTTTGAACGAAATTTAGATATAGCTCCTATATATATTTTCTTCCGATTTTAAATAAATGGTGCACCATAGACTCAAAGTAAGGCCGATTGACACAAAAGTTTGCACAACGTACTTAAAATAGTATAGTTTTATAATCAAAATTTGTTGGAATCCGTCCAGATTTAGATATAGCTCCCATAAAGTTTCGTCCGATTTTATGTGGGACCCAAGGACCCAAAATATGTCCATTAGGAACAAAACGTGCATAAATTAGTCTAACTTAGTCTATAGCTTCCATATATATTTTCATCCTATTTTAAGTAAATGGTGCACCAAACTCTTCATGGTTTTCAGAATAGAATGACGTAATTGCGTGTTACTAGGACACTAAATATTCAACGGATGCGCGATTGATATTTGCTTTAAATCGGTTCACAGAATTTGGTCCCATTGTAACAAACGAATCACATGTTTATGGATTGATCTAAGTCGGTTCACATTTGGATAATGGTCATATATTTTAGTTCATCCAATTTCATGTTAATGACCTTTTTAATATACCCATAGTGGTGAGGGCCCCGTCCGACTTTACTACTTTCCTTACTGGTTAATATACCCATTGTGGT
The DNA here is from genome assembly GCF_032173495.1 of Musca vetustissima. Classification (NCBI taxonomy): domain Eukaryota; kingdom Metazoa; phylum Arthropoda; class Insecta; order Diptera; family Muscidae; genus Musca; species Musca vetustissima. The sequence continues at coordinate 4,620 of NW_026878348.1, read as the reverse complement.
GAAGGGTATCATATAGTCGGTCCCGTCCGATTTTACTACTTTCCTTACTGGTTATATATATAGAGATAGTTATATGATTTGTTCCGTGTTTGGGTTTGGTTCTCTATTGTAATCAATTCATAAGGAACATAAGGTTTGATTATTAACCTTATATACCACACCTCGTGGGAGGTGTGGACCGATATTCCCCATGTTCGAACTTGAACTAATATTGGATGAAATAATAAGATGGGCAAAAGTTTAGATTAAGTCAATTTTTTTTTAAACAAATTTGGTCCAAAGATACATGGGTTCTAGGACCAATATAATCGGTTTGTACAAATGTCGGTATAGGTACACTTTTTGGTATGTTCCCTATATTTGTATTTCAAGTACATGTCAGTATATCTATGGTGGAGGGTATCCAAAGTTCGGCCCGGCCGAATTTAACGCATTCACACTTGTTTTATCTGTCGGCTACTTCATTTTGGTCGTTAACTAACCGAAACTTTACGTTTATTATGGAAATATAAGCAAATCAAAATTTAAAGTTTTCAACAATCGTTGGTAATGCTGTCGATAAACAGTTATAGAGCAGCACTATTGTTCTAAAATCCAAATCAAATATTTATTATACCCTTCACCACACTGTGGTACAGGATATTATGTCTTTGTGCATATGTTTGTAACAGGAAAAATGAATCCTTCTGGGAATATGCATAGAATCACTTTCAGAGTCGATTTACGCATGTCCGTCTGTCCGTCCGTCCGTCTGTCCATGTATTTTTGTTAACAAAGTACATGTCGCATTTATGATCCGATTTGGATGAAATTTGGCACAGTTCACTTATTTGGCCCAAGGACGAACCCTATTGAAATTGGAGAAAATCGGTTCAGCATTAGATATAGCTCCCATATATAGTTTCGCCCGATTTAATGTAAATGGTGTACCAAAGTCCCTATATGTCCTTCGATTTGCACGAAATTTGGCATAGCGTACTGAATTAAGTCTGGAACGATGTGTGTAAAATTGCGTGAAAATCGGTTCAGATTTAGATATAGCTACCATATATAGTTTCGGCCGATTTTAGGTAAATGGCGCACCATAGTCCCTGAAAATGATTTGATTTGCACGAATTTTGGCATAGCGTATTGAATTAAGTCTAGAATATCTTGTGTCAAGTTTCGAGAAATTCGGTTCAGATTTAGATATAGCTCCCATATATACGCCCGATTTTGGGTAAATGGTGTACCAATGTCCCTACATATCTTTCGATTTGCACGAAATTTGGTATAGCCTACTGAATTAGCTCTAGAATGATGTGTGCTAAGTTTCGTGAAAATTGGTTCAGATTTAGATATAGCTCCCATATATAGTATCGCCCGATTTTAGGTAAATGGTGTAACAAAGTCCATATATACCTTTCGATTTGCACGAAATTTGGTATAGCCTACTGAATTAGGGCTAGAATGGTGTGTGCTAATTTTCGTGAAAATCGGTTCAGATTTTGATATAGCGCCCATATGTAGGTTCGTCCGTTTTAAGGTAAATGGTGTACCAAAGTCCCTATATATCTTTCGATTTGCACGAAATTTGGTATTGCCTACTGAATTAGATCTAGAATTACGTGTGCTAAGTTTCGTGAAAATCGGTTCATATTTAGATATAGCTTCCATATATAGTTTCGCCCGATTTTAGGTAAATGGTGCACCAAAGTCCCTGCAAATCTTTTGATTAGCAAGAATATTGGCATAGCGTACTAAATTAAGTCTAGAATGACGTGATGGTTTTAAGCAAATTGTACACTAAAGATCCATACCATAGTTCGATTGACTATGGCATGGATCTCTGGCAGGTTTGCTTGAAATCGGTTCAGATATAGATATAACTTAGCTTCCATATATAATTTCGACTTATTTATGTTAATTGTACGCCAAATATTCAATGGGTGTCTGATTGAGATTAAATTTTAAACAGTACAGCGACGTCTTTTCGGATACATATGTAAAATATACCCAAAGTGGTGATGGGTATCATATAGTCGGCCCAGTCCGACTTTACTACTTTCCTTACTGGTTAAAATCTACGAAATATATTTATTCATTTGACGTCACGATGTACTCTGTTTCATTATACATATTATCGTACTTACGATCACTGACATCTATTTACCTCGACGGCAAAGAAATCCTCTTACAATATTACTAAAAGCTGTACCATTGCTAAGCCTATCTACTTGTCTGCAATATAATGGATACTCAATACTATTGCTATTAAAAGTTAATAATGCTGTTGCAAACAGTATAAACTTCAACGGTAAAAGTGGTTTTCGTTGTTTTATGGGACATTGCTTTTAACATCAATTACACAGAAATGAGATTTTTTATAAAATTGAGGTGCTAATGTAGAAAGTGTTGATGTTTTAAACCCTCCAACATATGGTGGAAAGTATAATATGTATATAAATATATATTCTTGATCAGAATAAAATTCAATACCAATTTATCTTTAGCATCTTTGGTAAATGCGATGCCATAAAATGGCATCCCCAAATAATCAGTATAGCCCTCATATAACGTTTCTCCCTATTTTGTTTGTTTTTGGGAGTTTGAGCACATTTTTCAATCAAATTGGCTGTAATTTGGTATGTTGAGTATTCACTGGTACATCCATTGACACATCTTCTACCAAAAACTTATAAACACTGGACAGCTTTTTACGATTAAAACCAGTAAGGAAAATAGTAAAGTCGGACGGGGCCAACTACCCTTCACGACTTTGGGTGGTGAAGGGTAGTTGGCATCCTAACAGACGTCGCATTTTTGAAGGACCATTAACATGAAATTGGATGAATTAACATATGTGGTCTTTGTCTAAATGTGACCTGACTTAAATCAATTACTCTGCAATCTATAATAAACTTTTCATTTGGACAGATATAGAGTCGTTTGTTTGCAATGTAACAAAATTATTTACAACGTTTTAAGCAAATCTCAATCGGCCACCCATTGATTATTTGGAGCTCAATTAACAATTAACATGCTATGTCTGCGAAATTATTTGTATAATTTTGTGAATTATTTCAATTACACAAATATACACATCTTCAATGACACCTAAACAATCAATCCCTTACGGGATTAAAGGGGTATTCTGGTTTAATGGCTTTGAAAATAAACACCATGTTAATTATTAAAACATCCTGAAATCCCAATGGAGTCTCATTGCAGACATTTTACTAGACAGATGTGTCTGCTTTTTTGTGTATATGTATGTGTCAATAGCCATAAGTCCCACTGTTCTTGACAACATTTATTTTGGGATTGTTTTTATTATCATCTTTAGTCTGATAGCGTTAAATTAGTGTTTTGTGCCTTTTTTGTATGTTATGATATTTACAATAACGAAAACTCCAAAACTCACCAAAGTCTCATGTGCGGAGATTAGAAAAATACACATGTAATGCGTAGATAAGGTGCATAGGTTATTTGTAAGCGGAATTTCGTTCATACCAATGTTGTGAATATATCCATGGTGTGTGATTCACAGAATTGTATTACTATATTTATATGATAACAGGGTTTGAAGGTAATTTTCTCTCTTTAAAAAGTCTGTGTGGCATGTTTACTTGTCGCGAACATAAATTCCCCCAGGCCTTGACTGTCGTTTGAGTGGTTTGAACGACAAGATTCGTTAAGTTGTTAACGTATTTATGCATTTCACAATTATTCATGCGTTGTAAATCAATTAAAAGATATTAAACGTTTTTTTCTTTTGTTTTTTTAATTCATATATTAAGGGAAACCCCCCATTCTCGATTTTATTTTCAAGATTTTCAATATCAATGCTTGTTAAGGTTTGTGACTTTGCCCATATATATATATATATATATATATAAGATTTAAAAGAGATGAAAAATAATTGTTTACAATTTTACATCAACATAACAAAGTACAGGTCGCATTTATTATCCGATTTGGATGAAATTTGGCACAGCTCACTTATTTGGTCCAAGGACGAACCCTATTGAAATTGGGAAAAATTTTCGTCCGATTTAAGGTAAATGGTGTACCAAAGTCCCTATATATCCGTGATTTGCAAGAAATTTGGTATAGCCTACTGAATTAGGTCTAAAATGATGTGTGCTAAGTTTCGTGCAAATCGGTTTAGATTTAGATATAGCTCCCATATATAGTTTCGTCCGATTTTAAGTAAATTGTGCACTAAAGATCCATAGCTAGGCCGACACAACGTACTGAAGTTAATATAAATTAATATCTGGCAGGTTTGCTTGAAATCGGTTCAGATATAGATATATCGCAGCTTCCATATATCAATGGGTATCTGATTGAGATTAAATTTTAAACAGTGCAGCAGACTGAATAGCGTGTGCCAAGTACATAAATCTGTCCCACTGTGCGCAAACGACTCTAAACTTACCCAAATGAAATGAAATTCAGCATAGTTTCCAGAAAGACATAAAAATCACATATTTAAGTTCGTTCAATTTCACATCAAAAAGAGTCCCCCACTTTTTTCCACAACATGGCGTTTTCTACACAGACTCCCCATTGTCACTGGAAAATCGAGAAAATCCGTTTAGCAAAGTTTTTTCTTCGGTATAAAGTGTATATATTCTG
>NW_026878347.1:0-10480 GCF_032173495.1 Musca vetustissima | reverse complement strand
CATGAGGTTTATACATTTAATAAATACAGAAATTAATGAGATGGGCCTATGATTTGCCATAACGGTTAAATCCTTGTTTGGTTTTGGAATCGGAACCACCTTAATGATTCTCCAGCTATCCTCTATAACATTGTCCAGAAAAGTATTGTACATTGCTGTTAAGAGTGCACGTTTTGAGATATCCGGAAGAGCTCTAATCATCTCATAGGTAATCCTATCATGTCCTGCTGCTGATCCTTTTTTCTTGCCATCCAAAACTTTCATAAAATCTTCCCATTCAAAAACCACAGGTTCCCGAAACTCTTGTTCATCCGACCAAGTTACAGCTCTGTTAGTACTGTTTGGTACTTGATTTTTAAGATACTCCAAATATGCCATATTATTATCATTGTTCCAGCATCCTACTTCCTTTGCCTCTCTGTTCCTTACGTTATTGATAAACTTCCACGCCTCCTTGACATTTGCATTCCTATTGACTTCATCAATTTTGTCCAAGAAACTGTCTTTTTTTGCCTTGGCCACAAGATTTTTCCACCTCTCAACTTCCTTGTTAGCTTCAGTCAGATTTTGATAATTTGGATATTTTCTGGCTTTCTTGACAGCAGCCAACTGTCTTCTGTAGCTAGCAGACAACTCTCTGTTCCACCAATATTTGGGAGATTTACACCCTTTAAGAGTTTTTGTAGCAGCTTTTACCTCATCTACCATGGCCTGTTCAATGGACTTTATGTCAGGTTCTAATTTTAGTTCTCCAATTGATTTAAGTAATTTGACTTTCTGCAAAAAGGGACCACATCTCCTCCCTCCAGCATCAATTTCAAAGGCCACCGGATAGTGCTTACTGCCTCCAAAATGGCCTTCCAACACATCCCAGTTCATACAAATCCCATTGCTTGCAAATGTTAGATCAGGAACGGAGCCCTGTGAGCTTAAATTTCTTCTGAACGTTACCTTCCCGTTGTTTAAGCATTTAAATCCTGCTTCTAACATCAGAAGGTTCAACTCTCTGCCTTTAACAGATGTTATGTGATCACCCCAAGTGGTGTTTCGTGCATTAAAGTCGCCACACAGAACAACATTATCAAAATTTTCAAGAAAGAGAATGAGTTTATTTATCTCCTCCTTGAAGACAACCGCTGGAATGGAGGGGGGAAGTACGTTGATACAAAGACATAATTGCGCCTCAAATTAGTTGTTTTGATTATAATGACATCATGATCAGTTTCATACAAGATTCTAGCAAATTTAATCCATTTTCTTAGACCAATAGCTACACCACCGTAACCATCCGGTCGAAATTTTTGTATCAAATTGAAATTTAGTAGCTTATTTCTTTGTTTTCTGTCTTCCGAGAAGATTTCTGACAATATAACAAAATCATATTCATATTTGTTTAAAAAGAATTCTATAAAGTTTTTGTTGCATTTGAAAGATTGAATATTATATTGAAATACCTTCAACTTGTCCATCATTAGAGTTATTTGATATGGCATTGCTTTCCCCATCCAATTTTACTCCGCATTTTTGAACTCTTTTCTGAAAATGATGAATGGCATCCTCAGCCACATGATTTTCCTCCTTTTTGAAAAAGTCAAGCATGAACTTCAATAGGTCTTTGGTGACCTTCTCCAACTCCGTAAGTCTCTGGTTCTCTTTCATAACCACCGGCGATGACGGAGACACCTCTTCAAACATCCTCTTCGCCATTGTCACACCCGGTCTATGAACATATGGTTTTTTTGGTTTTTTGGCAACTGAATTATATGTATATGGAGTTAAAATGGCATTGACATCATCTTCAATGCTGCTTTTTTGAACCTTTTGTACGGCATCTTTTTGTCTCTTATTACCTGTGGAAAGAGGGTGAAATTAGCGTCATCCCACAGAATGTCAAATCGATTTTGATTGTATTGGGAGTCATAGACTTCCCGCTTAGAAAGTTTTTTCCTCGTCATTATCATGTTGACCTCAATTTCTTTGGCCCATTTTGGACATTTGTCTTTTTCCCCACACACATGATCTTTACTATTGCATAAAATGCATACCTTTTCAACACAGGAACCAGCACAATCATTTTTACCACAGTCCAGACATCTCCGGTTCGACCGGCATCCAAGTCTTGTGTGGCCTAATCGCCCGCAACTATAGCATTGTCTAATGGCAGGATAGTATGTATTCACCACTAGCACAGTGTGATTAAATACTACCCATGAAGGGTGATCATCACCATAAAAACCAATTTTTACCGTTTCAGTCGGTCTAAATCCGGATTTTTCATTCGGGTCCTTCCTCATGAATCTTGTTACCGTCGCAACCTTCCTGTCAGAAATTATACCGCACCGTAATTCTTCCTCAGTGTAGCTCACCGGAATATTTCTCAGAACTCCAAAAGTCTGAAGGAAATTTTTGGGAATAAACGCCCTTAACTTTTTATTTTTAACTGCCTCATTACATACGAAGTTTTTTGCAGATGCCTTGTCCTCAAAAATGATCTTGTATAAAGTAGCACCAATGGCTACCACGCTTTTAATTTTTTTGATTTCATCCGCCTTCACATCTTTTATTTTTTCCATAAAAAACAAGCCATTTTTAATTTTTTTGTTGTTAATGTTCTCAACCTCACTCGTGTCTACCAACACCATGAACTTACCTTTATGCTCCTCTGTGTACAACACAGTTTCGTCATTGAAGCGCCGTTTCTTCATGTTTGCACCAGCAGTATTCTCCGCATACACACCATCCATATCTCCATCTACCTTCCTATCTGCATTGCTTACGCCATTTTCTAGCGCACGTTTACTTCTCGCATTCACACACACACTCTCACTCATCTCAGCGTCACCACCACATCGATCACTCAATCCCGTTACAGACGCCATGGCGTCCATAACCACACTTTTTTTGGCCACCTGCTTGGCCACCATACAAACACCTTCACCAACCAGACCACTTTCCACAAGGAGGGTATCACTCCACAAAAATTACCGAAAAAATTTCCAGCAATCCTCCACCACCGGCTCCACAACACCAGCAAACAAATAGCTAGCTAATCAGCACATCAAGTATGGTCAAAAATGTTTCCTTTTATTCTTTCGTTTTTTTCCTTATTCTCCTATGTACAGCTTCACACTCTTCCTTTTATGTTTTCACAGCACTTGAACTTTTTACGTCTGCACGCTACGAAATCTCAACCAGGTGTGACAATTTTTTATTAAATAATGAAAAAATCGCGAAAAATGAATGCCGTACCAAGCATCGGTTCTGATTGGCTTTAACATGGCCTTTTTCCCTTTTTCATCTCAATTGTGGACACTAACCTCCCCGCGGTGTCACCTGAAGTAACTATTTTCATCACCCGTTGAAATAGTGATCTAATATGTGCCGCGAGCTCACCCATAGGAACTATAAAAAATGGGTTGAGGTGTCGGGTTAGTTGCCCACACTCGGAAACCCCCTCTTACTATGAAAAAGCAAAGATCGAAAAAGTGCAGATCGTAGTCCCGCAATTGTATAAAGGACTACGATCTGCACTTGGAATGTGCGCACGTTGTATAGAACAGGCGCAATTATCACTTTGGCGGATGTACTCAAGAAGTACAAAGCCGATATTATTGCCTTACATGAATTTGGCTATGGATTTATGGTTAACAAGAGAATAAAAGACCTCGTTTCCAGATTCGCTCCAGTAGATGAGCGAATTGCTATAATCCGTATAAAAGCGATGTTCTTCTACATCAGTCTTATTTGCGCCCATGCTCCGACCGAAGACAAAGATGAGCAGACAAAAGACATACATATTTTACGAGTGCCTAGAAACAGCATATGACCGCTGCCCTGGCCATGACATTAAAATTCTGCTAGGATATTTTAATGCAAAGATCGGAAGGGAAAATATTTTTGGCCCCACCGTCGGAAAATTCAGCCTTCATAAAGAAACATCAGACAACGGCATTAGGGTGATTGGCAGCTAACACCAGATTCAAGCATCTCGATATACACAAGGCCACCTGGATTTCTCTTGATTAAGCAACGAGAAATCAAATTGATCATGTTGTGATAGAGGGAAGGCATTCGCCCAGTTTATTAGACGTTCGATGATCGGTAGAGCGAATATCGATTCGGACCATTATCTTGTAGCAGCCAAGGTTACCTGCCGAACTATTCAAGACTGATGGTCAGATGCTGATCAGGAGCATGCATTAGTACAATTTGGCAAGAGGAATGCATGTCCAACGATTGGAATCTCAGCTTCCTGTGTCCCGTGCACAAAAAAGGAGATCATATATATAGGAATTAGTCTTCTTCCCATCGCATATAAAGTACTATCCAGTGTGCTGTGTGAACGACTGAAGCCAATGGTCAATGTTTTAATTGGACTATACCAATGTAGCTTCAGACCTGGCAAATCCACCCTTGGTCAGATTTTCACTCTGCGCCAAATCCTGGAAAAAAACCCACGAAAACACATCGACACATTCCACTTATTCGCACTCGACATTCCTGCAAAATTAATACGACTATGCAGAATAACTTTAAGTGGCACAGGGTCAGCGGAAAGGACCGAACGAGGATTCAGACCAGGCGACAGTTTATCGTCAGATCTTTTTAACATCCGGCTGGAAAAGGTCATACGGGACGCAAAGGTGAACAGAAATGGCACCCTGCACACCAAACAACACATGTTACTCGCCTACGCCGACGACATCGATATAATGGATCGAACATTGCGAGCGGTAACAGCCATATTTATAAAAATTGAGAAGGAGTCTGCCAAAGTGGGTCTGGTAGTAAACGGCGAGAAGACCAAGCCGATGGTATCAACGCGCAAGACGTCCAGTAGACTCGGACCAACTGCGGAACTTGAGAACTACAGCCTCAATGTAGTTAAAGATTTTATATACCTTGGTATCGCCATAAATAGAACGAATGACATTAGTTTTGAAATTCGGAGAAGGATAGTGATGGCCTATGCTACTATGGCAGTTTAGAAACAAGGTCACCTCCCGCCAGCCAAACTCACACTTTACAAGACGTTTATACTACCTGTGCAGTTATATGGATCTGAAGCATGGGTGCTTGCTTTAGCAGATGAGGCAGCACTTGGTGCGTCTGCGTCGACTGTGAATATCGGCGTCGAATGAACCACGAGCTTTACAATCTATACGCTGCAGCTCAACACGACAGCCAGTCGTGTTGAGCTGCAGCGACTACGTTGGCTAGGTCATGCCACGAATCAGATGGAAAGACCAAGGAGTCGACAACATCTCGGAGCATGGACTTTCAAATTGGAGAAGATGCGCACAAGACCGACGCGCTTGTTCCGTAACAAGCTAAGTCCACAGTATTTCCTTAATCCAGTACAATTTAAATGTACTACATATAAGATTATACTGAAGGAATAACTGTCATCTTCCTTTAAACGTATATTTTTAACGAAGAAAAATTCTCAGATCTTTCTTCAAAATATTAACCTTTTCAGTGTCAATTTTTTTTTTTTATTTTTTGTAGGAATAAAAATCTAAAATTTTGTATTTAAAATCATATAAAGGGACATAGTTTAGAAAATATTGCAATTGCCATTTTAACCCTCGGCCAGTATCGTCTGTCTTTTTACAAAAACAAAAACATCAATAATAACGGTACATAGGATAATCGAAAAATCACAAAGAAAGAGAGTACTTTTAAATGTCGAATATATTCGACAAAACACTGAAAGGGTTAATTCAAAATCGTTGAGTAAACTTTTTTCTATAACAATTGTTTATTTGTACAATTACATACATACTTATATTATAAATCTAATATTTATATGACTAAAATGAATTTATAACTACATTGATGAATGACAAAATTAATCTAATCCTGTTTGAGAGCAGCAGCTTTTTGGACAGCATCGCCATTGGCGATTTTCTTTTTGTTTTCTTTCTTATAGCTTTCAACGTAGAAGGCGGAAAACAAATAAATGAAAAGAGTGGCATTCAGTGTCAAGCCAATGCCAACGATTTTGTTATAGCCACAATTGGGTTGGAATTGAATTTGTATGGTTAGAATGAAGACAATAACAAATTGAACCTGGAAAGAAATGAAAAAATTCATTTTTTTTTTTCAGTTAAACTGCACAGTGGTTTTTGTGTTTATCTCAAAATACTTACAATTTGCAAAATGGTAATATATCTCTTCCACCACAAATATTTCTGAACTTGGGGACCCATGGCAGCCAACATATAGTAGGCGTACATAATGATGTGAATGAAGGAGTTGACCAAACAGACAATTGTGCCTTGACCACCTGAAAATCGGGGAGAACAATAAAATATTACATTTTTGTCAAGAGATAATCCAAAATATTTCCAATATTTCTCACATCACATAAATACAATCACAAAACTTGTATGTATTAGTGTGAACAACCCTGACAATTTTCTGCAAATAAGACAAAATATGACATCAATTGGATAAAACACTTATAGTACGTTTACATTTAACCGCATTTCCTTAACCCACAATGTCAAAATGAATTGTTAATTGATTTGCATATATGTCAAATAAATCCTCATAAAGTAGGATAATCCGGTAAAAAGTTCCAACATATATGCCGTTTTAAATCCATAACAATAAAAATAAAAGGGGGCGGGACCATTTTATTTGGGATGTAATGTGGTCTGCATCCAAGATGTACCAAGGCCTAGTAAAATTCATAATTTCTTCGCTTTGTATGTTTCTTTTCGATTTCATGTCATTAAACCATCAACATGTTTTATAATATGACTTCCCTCGTTCCGGGATCAACTTAATATCGATGATTTCTAAAATACGAATAAATGAACTAATTGATATGGCCTTGAATAATATAAAAGGTGATAATTGAAAAAAAAAAACAAAAATAGAAAACAAAATATTAAATACAATTTTGTTCAAGCTATTAGTATTTGATTGTTGTTGTAAAGAAATTTAAATAAAAGTTCTATGATCCCGTAGGTAATTTGTTTTGATTCATTGTTCATGTTTCGTCTGAAAATATTCCCAATTGTGTGGCTAAGTACAGGTTTCAAAAAAACAAAAAAACCGGAAACGTATTAATATGTGATTTGGGAATTTAATTCTAATTTTTAGATATTATTCTAATTATAACCTTTACGATTTGTTATGCATGATTTTTAACATGCTGACATATTGTTGGATTTTTGGCTGCGGTTTGGAATCGAACGTACCAAACTCATTAGAGCCAGATATCAGTAATAAATAATGATAGATTTTTGGTAACGGTTACAATGCTCTCAAACAATTAAAAATTTGATTAAATGAGACATAAACCCTTGGAGCACCAAATTGTTTCCCTGGCCATACAACCATTTTCTTTAAACGGAATTATTACAAACATATATTATAAGAACAATTTGACTGCGGAATGGTCACGGTGAGGGAAAGCTTTTAATAATTTGGACTGTTCACCGATGAGAGGTTGTTGGAATCAGTGCGGCCGACAGATATATACCCTCAGTGTATGGTTCGCGGTGGTCTACGTAATTACGGTCTAGTGTCGATGTAGAGCATTTTTTATTAAATATTTAAATTTTTTTAATACTGTGATAGTGTGTGGGGAAGATACCAGCCCACCGCCAAAATCTATATTTAATATAAATATTAAGGTCCGCCATGTTCAGCATTTGCTTTATATAATGCATATTTATGCCCCCAGTCTTATGGTTATTGAGGGTATATGCAAAATGTGCCTTATCGAAATATTGGTTCTAGACTCCATGTTCCTTTGGACCAAATCCGTTTCAGACAATTTGGAGTCGTTTTACAAATTTCCGTCCGTCTGTCTGTCTGGACAGCTGGTGTGCACGATAACTCTCAAAGGGAGTGAGCGATTTCATCCAAACTTTGCACATCGCAATATTTCTTCCAAACTTAGTTTAAGTTCGAAGATGGGGAATATCGATCCTCTGCTTCTAGTACCTCCTTCTACAAAATGGTAAAAAATTTGCTAAAAATGCATTTTATAATATCATGCGAACAGACTATCCGATTTGAGGCAAACTTTGTGAAACCTATTATCTAATCTAGAATTACAGGCACTCAGATTGAAAAACGGGAAGCTAGGCGGACAGCTTTGTACAAATGTAGACCTATCTTGAACATTTTCTGGAAAGAAGTTGTTTATGCATTGGAAAATGGTATTGAAATTTTCGAAATACAGAAATCTTTCAGTAAAAAAGTCTTCAACCTCCAAGAACTCTGGATGCCAAATAACAGTAATTTCTATTGGAAATTGCAGCTAAAGCTTTCAAATTGCCTAAAATAGGACGGGACGTTTATACAGACACTAAACATGATCATATATCAAACATATTCTATAAAGAACCCTGAATGTCAAATTACAGCCTGTATGACTATAAATGTGACCCGTTATATGGAAGCTATACCAAAACTTGGATTTGCAATACTAAACATTCTACGATTAATATGAAGGTACCAAAATAATGTATGCTCAGCTCTAGAACCTGCAGGAATCTTCTACTGATCGAAATTGTTTCCGATTTTTCACTTTATAAATCTAAAAATTCTACCACATTTTTAGTTTGGTAACCGGCCATTAACACACACTCCACTTTATATACAATTTACAGGAGCTATACAAAAATATTAACTTTCACCAAAATCCTAGTTGAAGCTTTCTCTGCTTCGGATTTAATTTTTTTTTTCACGAGATCTATGTCTTTTTTTAGTAGTTATTATTTTTTGTTTATACATACCAGCAAAATATTGAACACCAATAAGAGTTGCCAATGGCATCGAGGCATGATGGTACAAATGAAGGAAACTAATTTGACGTTCTTTTTTGCGCAGCACAAAGAAGACGGTATCCAATAATTCCGTAAGTTTGGCAATATAGTACAAATATACGGCTCTTGCCATCTGCAACAACAACAAATATGATTATTAATCAATGGGCTCTAAATTATGAAACCCTAAACGGATATCGGCAATTACTTACCCTCATTGATTTTGGATCGGTGCCATAACTCACAGCTTCACATTTGTAATTGTAATGACCCCAGCCGGATACATAAAACTAAAAGGATACACACTCATTACCATTTGACCCCATAATAGTCTATTTTTCGAATTATTTACCTCATAGACGAGCACAACACTGAACACTACTTGCAGGGCATTATAAACTATCAGGGTATTCTTCAATTCGAACGGTTTACGATTGCGCATTATTCGCGGCCCGGCATAAATGCAGAAAAACAGATACACTCCCAGAATGGTCAAGAGCGGCCGCATCGATTCGGCCAAAAACCAATCCTTGGTCCTGGCATCTCGTTGCGTCGTTAATAGATCCTCCAATTCTTGCGAATAGGTTCGGGTGGAATTCTCAAACATTATCGTTTGCGTTGACATCTTCGTTGATGGGTGGCTGAAAGTGAAATGAAGCAATACGACGGTGGGTTCTTAGATAAATCTTTTGCGCAAAAAATATCGAAATACATTTTGGAAACTGCCAAAAACAAAACTTGTTCAATGTTTTTTTTTTGTTTTTGTTTCAAATCAATTATTATTATTGTTTTATATTCTCATCGGTTTTTTGCCGTTCATCCGTTATTTTTTTTTTCCAATTCGATTTAAAACGCAGACTCAGTGTAGCATTGGACTTGGTTGCGGTTACGTTTTGTTTCATGTACGCTTCTGATCACCCTTGAGCTAACCAGGTGTGCGAGTGTGCGTAATGATGCATTGTTGTTGTTTTAATGTATATATGTACGTATATGTGTTTGTTCGATAAGATATTGCTCATACGTTCTCAATTCTTTACAACAAATATGTCTGCCGAATTTTACGTTTCTTTGCATTTATGAATGAAGAAGAAAAAGATGTTAAAAAGATGTTAAATAAATTTATGCAGAAATAAAATAGATAGAAAAAAATACCACGCTAACAAAAAATTTAAAAATAATCCAAATTAATATATTCAGTTTTAGTGACATTTAATATATCATTATATATACACTTCGATACGGCAAAATGTGCCTCATCGAAATAACGGAGATGTGAAAAATCGGTCAACTCTTTCTTGTACCTCCCACACAAAATTGTCAAAATTTTGCTGAAAAATAATTTTATAATATCATGCGAACGGACTATCCCATTTGAACCAAACTTTACCCAACCTATTATCTTTACCAAGCCTAGATCAAGTCCGAAGATAGGACCTTTTTGTCCACTCCTTCTGGTACCTCCCCCACAAATGGTTAACATTTTTAATATTTACAAATCCAATTTCCCGATTTGAACCAAACTTTGCACAACATATTAGTTTTACCAAGCCTAGATCAAGCCCGAGCATAGGGTCCATTGGTCCACTTCTTCTAGTACCACCCCAACAAGGGTTAAACATTTCCAATATTTATAAATCCAAAATAAGGCGAACAACCTATTATCTTTACCATGCGTAGATCAAGTCCAAAGG
>NW_026878346.1:0-10536 GCF_032173495.1 Musca vetustissima | reverse complement strand
TGTTTTACTGCTTTTCCTTCTTATTTTTTTGAATATTCAGTGTTATTTTTTAATATGATACGCATAATCTTTGTGAATATGTGAAAACAATTGTTGTGGTTTGTTTATACCCTTCACCACACTGTGGTACAGGGTATTATGTCTTTGTGCATATGTTTGTAACAGGCAAAAATAATCGAGATAGACCCATGGTTCCTTTTGAGAATATGCATAGAATCACTTTCTGAGTCGATTTACGCATGTCCGTCTGTCCGTCCGTCCGTCCGTCCGTCCGTCTGTCCATGTTAAATTGTAAACAAAGTACAGGTCGCATTTATGATCCGAATTGGATGAAATTTGGCATAGGTCACTTATTTGGCCCAAGGACGAACCCTATTGAAATTGGGAAAAATCGGTTCAGATTTAGATATAGCTCCCATATATATATTTAACCGATTTAATGTAAACAGTCCCTATATAACTTTCGATTTGCACGAAATTTAGTACAGCCTAATCATTTAGGTCTAGAATGATGTCTGCCAAGTTTCGTGAAAATCGGTCCAGATTTAGATATAGCTCCCATATATAGTTTCGTCCGATTTCATGTAAATGGTGCCCCAAAGTCCCTATATATCTTTTGATTTGCACGAAATTTGGCATAACGTACTGAATTAAGCCTAGAGTGATGTCTGCCAAGTTTCGTGAAAATCGGTCCAGATTTAGATATAGCTCCCATATATAGTTTCGTCCGATTTCATGTAAATGGTGCCCCAAAGTCTCTATATATCTTTCGATTTGCACGAAATTTGGCATAACGTACTGAATTGAGTCTAGAATGGTGTCTGCCCAGTTTCAAGAAAATCGGTCCAGATTTAGATATAGCTCCCATATATAGTTTCGTCCGATTTCATGTAAATGGTGCCCCAAAGTCCCTATATATCCTTCGATTTGCACGAAATTTGGCATAACGTACTTAATTGGGCCTAGAATGATGTCTGCCAAGTTTCATGAAAATCGGTCCCGATTTAGATATAGCTCACATATATAGTTTCGTCCGATTTAATGTAAATGGGGCCCCAAAGTCCCTATATATCTTTCGATTAGCACGAAATTTGGTACAGCCTAATCATTTAGGTCTAGAATGATGTCTGCCAAGCTCCGTGAAAATCGGTCAAGATTTAGATATAGCTACCATATATAGTTTCGTCCGATTTCATGTAAATTGTGACCAAAATCCATATATATCTTTCGATTTGCACGAAATTTGGCATAACGTACTGAATTGAGCCTAGAGTTATGTCTGCCAAGTTTCGTGAAAATCAGTCCAGATTTAGATATAGCTCCCATATATAGTTTCGTCCGATTTCATGTAAATTGTGCACCAACATCCATATATATCTTTCGATTTGCCCGAAATTTTGCACAACGTACTGAATTGAGCCTAGAGTGATGTCTGCCAAGTTTCGATAAAATCGGTCCATATTTCTATATAGCTCCCACATATAGTTTCGTCCGATTTCATGTAAATGGTTCACCAAAGTCGCTATATATCTTTCGATTTGCACGAAATTTGGCATAACGTACTGAATTGAGCCTAGAGTGATGTCTGCCTTGTTTCGTGAAAATCGGTCCAGATTTAGATATAGCTCCATTTTATTATAGATTGATTTTATGTAATTGACGCACCAAGGAACCAATAGGAACAAAACGTTCTAAAGTTAGTATAACCTAACCTGTGACAAGTTTGTTTGAAATCGCTTAATATGTGGATATAGCTTACATATATTTTTTCGCCCGATATCAAGCAAATTGGGCATCATACTCCTCATGTTAGTCAGATTGACATCAAATTTTGCACAACGTACAAAATTGAGCATAGAATTACGTAGTTGCGTTTTCTAGAAGTACAGACATAGTCAACCGGATGACCTATTTATATTTGTTTGAAGTCGATTTACACACTTTATGGACAAATCTAGGTAGATTCACATTTAGATAAATATCACATATTTTATTTCATCCAATTTCATGTTAATAGTCCTGTTTAATGTACCCATAGTGGTGAAGGGTATCCTAGAGTCGGCCCCGTCCGACTTTACTACTTTCCTTACTGGTTTTAATATGGCATCATCATCATTGTCATCTTTTCGTACATTGTTCGCATCTTATTATTGTTAAGACTCTTATTGAGCTGTGAAAGGAAAAGAAATCGAATTCAATACGAGGGTAGTGAAGAAATTGGGGAAAATTATAATTTTATATATGAACCGGAATAAATGTACAAAAGTCGGACGGGTTTTTTATGTGTACAACTAGCTGGACCCGTGGCCGCCTGCCAATGTTATTTACGTTAAATTTGAATAGCAGCAGCAATTTAAACTAATTTTAAGATTAGCAAACCCAGGATTTTTGTATGCTCTATGCTTAACACTACAAAAATGTGTGAAATGTCCATGTATTCTCCTGCCTTCCTGATTGAAAACTGACAATATTTGTATAGAAGTTATTGAATTAATCGCGGTTTTCTGTAATGGTGGTAAATTTTGTTTTCTTGAAACTTAAAAACAGTGTTTTTCAATATACATACATATGAATTTTATGTATTTCAAAACATATCCTTATCGCCCCAAAAAATATCCTCACTGGATGATCTGTATTTTCATCCAGTCTTAAAATACGCACTTAGCAAATGTACTTAATACATATATATATATATATATATATATATATATATATATTGATGCAATTACTCTGCATCGGACTTTTAAAAGTTTGTCTATGTTACTGTCAATAAGGAGTACATTTTACCTTCATCGTATCACGCTCATGTTGTATGAATGCGTATTTACACCCACGTTACTCGGAAATATTTTTGAAGTATGATTACGTTCGATGATATAACTCCGCATCCACGCGGTTTCTTAGAAGTTTATATAACCCATGTTATTCATAATGCATGTCATGGCGTTCTGTGAAATTCTCAGTAGAATCTGTCCAATTTTTGTTATTTTCAATATTCTGATTTTGAAAATGCAGTAGAAAGTGAATTTTCCACTGATCATAAAATGTTCATGTTTGTATAGATGACGTGTATTTACACCCACGGTTATCTGACAAATTTTTAAGTCGTTATCTTTTTACAGTTTTTAAGATATACGCATATTAAGGCTCATAATTTTTAAGGTACGACTACTATTGATGCTATAAATGCGCATCCACAGGGAAGTTTGTGGATGCCTATGTTACTTTCAGGGCATGTCATGATATTCTGCGTAAATCTCATTAACCCTTTATGACACAATGTTGACCACAGGCAACAAAATGTTTTAGAGATTAAATTTAATATGAAGCTAGTAGATAGATAATTTTGGATCTCATATGTCAAGACCTGATTATGGGCGACACATATCAAAAGAAGAACCTTCAAATTGTTGGTAAAGTTGTGAGTTTTACAATGTAATGTAGTAGTAAAGGCGGACTGAGCCGACTATATGGTACACGTCATCAATTTGGGTATATGCTACATATGTATCCTAACAGACGTTCGAAGGAACATTGACGTAAATTTGAACGAACTTAAATATGTCATCTTTATCTATATGTAAATAGACTAAACTAACAACAGTCCCATTTGCTTAAAATCGGACGAAAATATATATATATATGAGGTATATATAACTTAGCTCACATCATTCTAGACTTAATTTAGTACACTATACCAAAAATCGTGTAAATCGAGAAATATATAGGGGCTTTGGTGTTCCATTAACATAAAATCGGACGAAAATATATATGGGAAATATATCGAAATCTGAACCGATTTGCACTAAACTTAACACACATCATTTTAGACTTAATTTAGTAAGCTGTACCAAATTTCGTGCAAATCGAAAGATATATAGGTACTTTGGTGCACAATTTAGACTTAATTTAGTACACTATACCAAAAATCGTGTAAATCGAGATATATATAGGGATTTGGTGCTCCATTAACATAAAATCGGACGAAAATATATATGGGAGATATATCTAAATCTGAACTGATTTAAACGAAACTTGGCACATATCATTCTAGACCTAATTCATTACGCTATGCCAAAATTCGTGCAATTCGAATGATTTTCAGAGACTTTAGTGCACAATTTACATAAAATCGGACGAAAATGTATATGGGAGCTATATCTAAATCTGAATCGATTTTTCCAATATTATAGGGAAAAAATCAATAGGGTTCGTCCTCGAGCCAAATAGATGAGCTATGCCAAATTTCATCGAATTCGGATAATAAATGCGAACTGTACTTTGTTTACAATTTAACATGGACAGACGGACGGACATGATTAAATCGACTTAGAAAGTGATTCTATGCATATTCTCAAAAGGATCCATGTGTCTATCTCGATTCCTTTAACCTGTTACAAACATATGCACAAAGACATAATACCATGTACCACAGTGTGGTACATGTATGAATTGTATGAATTCTGTCATCAGTAATGTGTACAGTACTAATGTGTGTATACAGTCCAAATTATTTAAATCGCTTCGTACTTGAATTGTACGAATTCTGTCATCAGTATTACTTTTTTGATTCAGATATTTCCACCTTTATCATTTTCATAAAAAAATTGGGAATTGACATAAAGGTGGTTTGTGAACTTAGTAAACATCTGTGGTTTGTATATTTACTAACACTTTGCTACTATTTCCAATTCCAATTCTTTGCTATAATGGCCAATTCTGATCTAAAAAGGGGGCAATTTGTATGGGGGCTACTGTTTCCCCTGTCCCCATAAAAAATTAAGTACCCTATGTTACCACCAAATATACTCAAAAATCGACTGTGAAAATTTCATGAAAATCCGTTTAGTAGTTTAGGAGTCTATAGGTAACACTGATCAAACAAACAAACAAAAATTGATTTTTATATATATAGATATTGTATCGAAGAGATGGGGACGACAATATGATGCCCTACACAACTACCATTGAACTTTTACTTTCTGTGGATTTATATTCCGATTCTTGGCAATATTCCGCGATATTTACACACCCTTGACCGGCTACAGGTTAACAGCTACACATTCTTACTCTGGCATCTTTTCCGAGTCACGCCTTCCCATAAGATTCGAATTTTGGTATTTAACAGACAAAAGTCTCGCTTCAATTGACCCACTCAATATTAACCGATAATTTATTCTAAATAATTGGTCGGATCCTCTTACCCATGGAAAATTTGTAAGTTTCGGCTTATAACTATGGCTTCTGAAACGACTAGAAAAACAGACAAAAATAAAGTTGTCGGTTCATTTCATCCCCTAAATATCATCTAACCATCATGCGTCGCCCTTCACCATAAATGGAACATTTGAGAAAATTTCTTAGCCATCAGCGCTACAATTCCGACCTCTAGGGCAAATGTTGCCACGTTTCACACAAAAGTCAGGGTTTGTTTGAGTCGCTAAATATTGCCCAGTCTGTAAGGATTTATATAGACTGAAATATATAAATTACTAAAATAGTCATACTTATTCTTTGGTCTGATTCCCTTTTCCATGTAAAATTGTTGTGATGTTCGGGTCATAATTGCGGTCTCTGGCACAATTCATCCCTTAAATATTAAAGGACTATTTCCAAAAACAATTAGTGTCTTTTCTGACCAGAACCGTTCCTACATGCACAATTTTGTGAAGGGTGTATACACTTTCGTTGTGTAAGGTATGAAAAGTCCAGTTTAAGTTTTCCAAAGGGTCCGAAATTTGGGACACTATTTCTTGGGAGACTACTATCACATAACATCATGACATAGTCCCCTTATTAATATCCCCATCGACATGAGGAATTTTGAAAAAATCGGCCTAGCCTAATTTAACAAAGTTTTTACATGTTTTTATCTGAAATCCTAACCAAATCTGGTTTTTAAGCCAGAATGCCACACATCACGCTTAACAATGAATTTATTGAATGCTCGTTTGAAACCGGTAAATTGACCGCTATTTAACGGGTTTTGACTATTTTTATGGTGCTATGTTAAAGCTCACGTTCATAAAGGCAAACCCATTGAAATTGACGCATTGGAAGACACCATTGAATCATTGTTTCTACTGTCCAAAAAAACTGGATCGTTTGAAGCTAGCAATTGACTGGAAACGACTAGAGTTGGCCAACAGAAGAGGTGTCGCGTCCCGCCAGGACAACGCTGGGCAACACACATCTTCAGTGACCTGCCAGAAACTTCTGGAGCTTGGCTGGGAAGTTTTAATGCATCCGACATATAGTCCGGTCTTGGCACCAAGCGATTATTATCTTTTTCTTGCATTGCAAAATTTCTTTAATAATAAAATGTTGGTATCTAGGGTGGATTGTGAAAATCGACTAGGAGAGTTTTTTGCAAATAGAGAGCAGCACTGCTATGAAAGAGGCATTATGAAGTTACCTTTAAATTGCAACAAATCACACAATACAAAGGTGCATATCGGTATCAAATCTGATATTCCGAAGCATGTTAAATAAAGTCTTATAATGCATATACAAATAATGGATTTGAATTTCCCCCCAACCTAATATTTAATTCGGGACTGTTCCGAAGGATTAACGAAAATATGTGTAGAAGCTATCTGAACCAATTTTATCAAAAACTCAATGCATGTAATTCTAGATTCAATTTAGATCGCTGTGAATATCTTAATCGGACGCACATTGGTTCCATTATTTTCAATGTGAACTATATTTTGTGGGAGTATCGGATTCAGTTTTATCCAATTTAATTTCAAAATAATATATGGACCGACATAAGGATAAATCGATTCTAGGTATGTCCATGTTCGCATTTTAGGTCATTAGAGCAGTCATCACATATAACAATAGTAAATACTCGGTAGATCATGTTTCTCGTTTCAACGCTTGCTTGACATATTATCTCTGATACATATTTATATCGAAATAATTTGGAAAATACATATGTAAATTTTATAATAGCAATGTACTATGTAATGTACGTGGAGAGACGGAGTTTGTTAGCAAGAGGAACAAACACACGATTACAATACAATGTTAAACACTCGGTAGGTCATGTTGCTCGCATCAACACTTGCATGACATTTTATTTATATCGAACAAATTTGGAAAATACATATGAGAATTTTATAATAACAATGCAGTGTCTGAAATGAACACACAATGAAATGATTAACTACCCACAATCGAGTAAGTGGAGAGACAACAACCACATTTATGGGATCTTTCCTTTTTGAAATATTTCCCCAACTTAATAACCCGCCATCGTTAATGTATCGCAAAAAATATTTTGTCATACTTACCACGGGAATATTGTGTGGCGTCTATAAGAAAACTAGGTGCAGATATGATAATATCACTTTGTTCACTTCAACATTGGCTGTTATCAACAGCTATTGGGTCCAATATTTTATGGGCTTAAACTTATTATGTTTTCTTATATACACGCTGTGTGTTTTTTTTTCATCGTCATGCCTTCCATTGTTTGTTATTTGTCAACGTGAATAAGACGAAGAAGATGAAAGAGGACCACAGCCACACAAGAAAAAATTGTCTTGGCACTAAAAAAGTTATCAAAACCAAACAAGGTTGTTAATAAACATCTATAAAAATGTAAATGAATTTTTTTCGCAAATCTATTTTTTTCAGCATACGATGGAGTTTTTTGGCTTCTTCAAATACCCCAACCCCCACCAAACAATCTATAGTTACTTGAGTATCCCGTAATTCCTGTAACAATTTTTCTTTTGTGGTCCTCTCCAATATACTGATTGCCATTGATATTGTTATGCTATTATTAAATTTTGTATTCAGTTTTTTTTAGAGGTTGTTGTTTTGAATGCCCTCGCCAAATAAAATAAAGCTTCTTTATTATATTTTTGTGGTTGGTAAATTGTCTTAGCATAAATTTAATTCGTTACAATGATAAAGGTTGCCAAAAAAATATTATGGAAAGAAGTAAATTGCACATAGTCTAACTAACAAGAAACGTGTTTATGTAGGTTAATATCGGCCCACAATTTGGCAATATTTCTTTGGTTTCCCTATGTAATGTAGGTCATTGTGATTGTTTCCAAATTTGTGGAAGGAGGAGGACAATTATGTTTCTTACGAAAGGACACTATGACTTTTTAATTTAAATTTCAAGATATAAAGGAAAGGACTTGGACAAGGAAATATTATATCGTAGAGGTTATTTTCCGGAAATTATGGCATAACATAGCAAACAGTAGGATAGGCTTTTGAATCCGATTCATTAGCTTCGAAGAGTACTAATTCTACCCTGAAGATAAGCTGATCATATATAGAAGATGAAGAGAGTAACACTTTAGCTCAGTGTATTTATTATAAATAATTTTTGAAGCATAAATATAGGCCTGGATTTATTATAAATAATTTTTGAAGCCTACATATAGGCGTGGATTTATTATAAATAATTTTTGATGCATAAATATAGGCCTGGATTTATTATAAATAATTTTTGAAGCCTACATATAGGCGTGGATTTATTATAAATTATTTTTGATGCCTGTTTATAGGCGTTGATTTATTATAAATAATTTTTGATGCCTGTTTATAGGCGTTGATTTATTATAAATAATTTTTGAAGCCTACATATAGGCGTGAATTTATTATAAATAATTGTTGATGCCCGTTTATAGGCGTGGATTTATTATAAATAGTTTTTATGCTTGTTAAATAAAGAACATACACAGCTATGGACCAATCACCATGAAATTATGCATGTTGATTCGGTTTTGGCCAAAGACGACATCTATTCGTACAGATCGATTAATATTAAGGGGACCAAATGGACCAAAAACTTAATTTTTGTTTTGTTTATCTTGTCGCTATAGAACACACAATAATGGTATGAAAGAGATCTTTCCTAAAATAAGCATTACTGTTTTAATGAGGATCGATCAATATTTAATGGTTCAAATTAAACAAGACTTGTAAAAAACTGCAGACTACAATATCTATACATTTATCCCAGAAGGACCATAGACCGGATGAGTTGACAGTATATCCAAGAAGAATGATT
This sequence comes from Musca vetustissima, assembly GCF_032173495.1. Lineage (NCBI taxonomy): Eukaryota > Metazoa > Arthropoda > Insecta > Diptera > Muscidae > Musca > Musca vetustissima. Next base: position 1,496 of record NW_026878346.1, on the reverse strand, counting down.
GACCTATATTGCATTGATCACCACGAAATTTTACATGAAGTATCGGTAATGGCCAATGTTGAAACCTCTAGTTTTCGGTAGTGATCGGATGTTATTTAGGGGATGAAATAGACCGAACACATTTTTGTCTGTTTTCCTGTCGCTCCAGAGTTTACGAAATTTGAATATATCTTTTGGGTGAAAAGTGATGTAAATGTTTACTGCGGGAAGGCATAACCCGGAAAAGTTGCAGTGTATGCATATGGGATGGTTGACTTTTAATATGATAACTTCTATTCTATTGATTTATGACATTTAGAAATATTCATACATGGTGCAATATTACCATCGGGATCGTCAGGATTAATATTCAACAAAAGAATAATGTCGACTTCATCATTCATTGTAACGATAATGGTCGATATCGTCCGTTAGGAAAATGTCGTTAAGTCTTAGAGTTATTTTCGAGAGTTCCTGCAAAGACTTGTCCCTTGGTTTCGATTTTCGTCTTCCCAGTGGTAGCATTCCCACTATCTCACCCGCTACCAATGTATACGAGCCAAAATATTGAACAGTTGGCAGACACAACAGTTTATTAGCACCAGGTTGCAGTTCATCTATCGACTTCGCCTCTCGATTGACAAGTTCTTCAAGGAGGATTTGCTTACATTAAAACATCACCTATTGAAGTCGCTGTCTGCCTTCTGAGTCGTTTTCTTTGCTTGGAAGAGAAAGGCTTTGACAGTTGTAGCCACAGTACGAGATATATTAATCCTTTTAATCAGGAGTTCCTAATGGTTTTTAATACAATGGCGTTCGTACCTTCTCACGACCTTTAATTGTTTCCTAATCAGAATAAATTTATTGTGGCTGATTTTGTTGGAATCTTGGTAGAAATATCTCTGGCAATGGCAGATTATGCTCCTATAGGCTCTTCGGCCTTAGCATTTTTGGGTTTCGGAGACGGTAACCGGTTTTCCAAAGTCTGAAGTGATTTGCCTTCCATGGTAAATTACCTCCGCTGCACTGTCTTACCAGATACTGACAACGCAGTTTCCCTATTTAAAACATCGGGATCCTTCTGTGCCCCATAAGTCAGCCAGGAAGCTACCACATTCATCAATAAGTTTGAGGAGTGATCTTATCTTTCTAGTAATGGAATCGTTAACGTTATTCAAAACAACAGTGAAGTCGTGTACTCTGCGTTGAGCATGGGCTTCTAATTTTGGCACTGGAAGAAGAATCTGTGTCCGAGTCTGAAAATCGCCGCTTAACCAACGGCGAAACGCGTCGCATAGTGGTGGGAATGTAGTAGAATGTAGTGTACTCCGATCATGTAGCTCATCTCGAAAGAGAAATTAATAAAACATTTACATCAATGATCTTCGCCCTAAAAAGGCATAAAAACAAAAACGTAAAAAACTCCAGTTTTAGGGATTCATACTTCAGATATTGGCATCAAAAGTCCAACGATCATTAGCACTCCTAAATTCTCCGATATTCTGAACAAGGCAACA